>NC_056745.1:452849393-452974393 GCF_019279795.1 Protopterus annectens
GGCAATCTAGCACTGCTACAGGTCAGCAAATAAAAAGGTACACATCTAGTACAATGGCCTGCAAATACTGCTGCAACAGCATCTAAATCACTTTAAAATCAATTTCCTGACCCATGTACCTTCACTGAAGAGTACAATACCACAGATAACCTGTTCCGTCCCTCACTTGAAGGGGACAATCCCTACAAACTATTACCAGTGATCTGTACCAGTGCATACTCCAGAACAGTCAGTTGACTGTTTACAGCCAATTATGTCCTTTCACCCGTGGCACAAATGCAACTTAGCTTGCAAATGTCTACAAATGTAATACGCAAGTTCATGCTTTAGAATTGCGGTTAAGATAAAAAATCCACTTTACAGCAGACAAAGAACCTACATCCCCATCCCACTGCTTTTTTACTTAGCCAATTAAATTACCCCATAATTATTCAAAAATGCCTGTAACATTTTCACAAGATATAATTTTTTTTGAGAGCCATTTAGCAAGACCTTAGCCAACATCTCTCAACAGCTAATGCAGCTTCCTTAAAAATAGAGTTAGTTTCAGCCTTGAGAAACATGCTTACAATTACTTTACATCTCTATATAGTCACCGTGTCAGATGACGAACACGGAGAAAAGTAAAAAAACACAATCTCTTACGCATTTCACTTAAGAGTGGAGAAGAGGTGTACTCAAAGGCCGATCTGTTTTCTGAACAGAAACAGAATTTTGAGGCTAGGATTACCAAACAAACTAGAACAAAATAAAAACTCACAATGGGACTAAGGCCCAGCACTAACACAAACTTTCAAAAAAAATTAAGAGCACATTTTCTTACCATAAACTTGTGCTACATGTCCACCCCCTTTGACACGGACTCGGATGTCAACTCCAGCAAATCGTTCCTTCCCCAGAAGCAGCACTGGTTCAAGCAACTTGAAGAAAAAAAAAAGGAAGGAAGGAAAAAAAAAAAGTCACCCATCTGAAAACTAAAGGAGAATATAAACTGCCTGGAAATATAGATTTTGGAATGCACTGTGCATCTCTAAGCTAAGTATTTTCAGCTCTTACCACTAAAATCTTCTAGTCAAGCAAATGCTTTCAGCCAAACATGTTCCAGACTCAACTTTATATCTCCCTCTACCAAAATGGAACGTGGGTAGAAGATAGGTCACCACTCTGTTGAAACAGTGTTTACTCATTTGTTACAAGCAAAAGATTCACCCTTAACCAATGTCAAAGTATGCACCTGCCAGATTCTTCATCATCCAATACACAGTACAGCTTGCCAGACTAATTTTGCCAGGATGACAGAACGCATCTCTTTCACCATAACCGATCTGGAGAACAGTTTACACAATAGGTCAGTGGGCAAAGTATCTCACAAAACTACGGGTGGTGCTTTGTCAGTTTGACAGCTCTGACAGTGCTAAGTCCAGACAAGCAGTCCTAAGCATGCAAAACACACAAGTTTGTAATTTTTGTACCCAAGAACAGCAGATTAAGAAATAAAAATGGGAGGCTCAAGTGTAATAAAAAATACATCTGGGTACACAATAGCAACCCGCAATGCAAGAAATACATTTCACCTGTCCTTAACTGAAAAAGGACAGCTACCCATCCTGCATCTGCCATTAAGTGCCCAAAGTTTAACCCAAAAATGCAAACTACATTCTCACACCACATGCACAATTAATACTTTATCAAAGCACTTTAGGTAAATGCCAGTAGTACACTAATAATGGGCTTGAAGTGAAGAAACTGCAAAGCCACTAGTGAGAAAAATAATTGGCAAGCATAGGGACTAGTCAAAGTCTGGAAAACTCGTGTCTGAAAGTCTGTAGAGAGGTTTTATTCTGAAAAACAGAAAGAATCCCAAGTACATCACATTACAGTTCACACAAACAAGAAAAAAAGGTTTGCATTATGTGTCTGTTTGGTGCCAAAGGAAAACAAATTGAATAGCATGCAACTGGTCAACAGCATAAATTCCAGCCCAAATGTTTCAGTAATAGCCACCTTATAAGACCACTTTACTTCAAAGCTATGAACATCCTAAAAGAAGAGGAATGAATACCAGATTGAGGCAAATTCCCAAAGCAAAACAAATACTTCAGCAGTTATTCCCAAAATAATACCTAGTCAAACTTAAAGCAAGTTTAACCCCCAAAAGGATGCTTAAATCACTTGCAACTAGTTTGACTACACACAAACACACGACTACTCTCCACCCACCTCAATTACATGTATGATATTAGTTACCCATATTCTGTTTCATTGTATTATACAAACTTCATTTGTATTCCTTTACATGCGACTGTACATGCACACATGCCTTTTCCAACCAGTTTTAAGAAGGCAGTACTAGTACGAGTAGCACATTTAAATAACACACAGATAACATCAATCTAGAGATCCTAAAGTGTTGATTCGGACCTAAAATGAAAAATTCAATATCCACTTTGGATAATTAAGAAAATCATCTGTCTTTGCAGCATTTACATGTCAACTTTCCACTACCCTCACACGGGCAACAGTAGTTAGCACTCCACAGCCTTGTAAACAACAGCAGCACTATCTCATGCACTCAGTAGATAATTAGACACATCACCGGGGGGTTGCAGTAGTATAGGAACTTGAGTAGACTAAAAGAATTGGCCCCAACTGCCACTTCCCTTGCCTAAAAAGACAATAGTGCTGAAAGGGCCACAAAAGCATTAAAACAAACCAACCAATCTTCCCAAGAGATTTGAAGCAAATGTGCAGCAAAGAAACTGGATTTATAACGGTCAGCAAGATTTATGCCAGTTTGCACCATCAGTAGGTTTACCCACATAGTTCTAAAAAAATGTTTGAATGTCTCATTCCACCAAACACATTAATCGGGAGTGAAATACACATTCCAGAATTTTGTTTTGTTACTTATGGAAACAAAATGCCATATTATTGGATTTCATTACTGTAAACTATTAGACAACCCCATTAAACTAGCATTTCCAGAACATGCTTCATTTCCGTCTTGATTCTCCCCACAAATAGCAGTAATAGTCCACAGAAGGTACAGCTGTACAAAATATTACCATAATGGTAGATGTCCTTGCCTTCACCACTGCAGTATTCCTTACAAATGGGGATTCACTGCCATGAAGCCCTCCCGACCAGCCAGTTTATCAATGTCTACTGTTGCTTTAAGGTATGCTGAACATCACTTACACTCCTTGTGTAGGGAAGGGCATAAAGGTGACGTTCAGGTGTACCACCCTCAGAACTGACTCCCCAGTAGGAACAGCAGTCCAAGGAAAGGACATCTACAGTTATGGTCAGATTTTACACAACTGTACTATACATCAACTGCTGAAATATTCCTTACAAATGGGAGCGTGCCAAAGCTCAAGAAGAAACTTGGGAGAAGGAAGCAGCAGAGCCCTCCAAGAAGCCATAGAGAAGGTCAGGGGCAAAACCAGCTCTAGCCCTGGAGATGCCATCCAACTGGTAATGGTTGGTAAAGGTATGCACAGAAGTCCAGACAGGAGACTCAAGAATAGAATTAGCGTCTAAGCCTTTGAAAAAGGCACCAGAAGAAGCCACAGTTCTAGTAGAATGAGTCTTTATAGATGGAAGGTTCTCACCATGGAGAGAAACAGAAGGAAATGGCCTTTGAAATCCAAGTGGAAATAGTTTTCCAGCCAAACCTAAAGACTTAAGGATGAAAGGAAACAAATAACTAGTTAGATTTTCTGATAGCTTTAGTTTTATCCAAATAAAATCTGAGCAGTCTATGCACATCCAAGGTATGCAGCACCCCTCTCACTGTCAAGATTGCAGAGAGGGGAGGGAAAAATGTAGGCAAATTAATAAGAGTGATTAAGCGACAACTCATTAAACCGCCTTGGGCATGAAAGGAGGATTAGTATGCAGGGACACCCTGTCTTCAAGGTGGACAAGCCATAAGGGCTTGCAACTCAGACACCTGTCTGGCAGAAGTAAGAGCCAACAAAGAACCACCTTCCAAGATGTTACAAGCAAGCTGAAACGGCAGGCTCAAAAAGGAGTTAATTTTTCCAGAGCTAAATTAAGATCCCAGGGAGGAGGAACAGGCTTCCTGGGAGGTCTAATATTAAGGATGCCTTTAAGAAATTGCTTAGCTTTGATCTAGAGGCAAAGGGGAGAGTTTTTCCCGAACAAAATTAAAGGACCACTACGGGCAAACAATGAAAAAACTTTTTTTTAGTTTGCCATGATTTACTGCACCTCCTAAAGCTGCCTGCAGCAAAATAAGTACACATTCCTAATTTTATTTTTTTTTAACTCTTGTCTGCCCTTATGGGGGCAGACATTGTGATTCCTTTGGAAAGCTAAATCAGTCTTAATGCACAGACTGAGAACAAATTGCCCTACCATTTGTTGTCCGACTAGACTTCCATTCACTTAGAATGGACCACCTGAAAAAAAAAAAAAAACGCCAAGTTTTGAGTCTGCAGTTCATGCGTCACTGACTGGTATGTGCCGAGTTTTACAAATGTCGTTCCTACTGATGTACTACATTCTCTGAAAGAAACTTGCAAAAGTGTCAAATTACTGAGATAAAAACTTTTCACAAGGAGCAGTTTTGCAGGTTTCAATTCCTGGCCAAGTTACTCCTCCCATCTACCCTCCTTCAATGGGCTACAGTCTCACATTTCCAGCTTGGGTAGATTCAACTATTTCGTCAGCTTTGCATGACAATAGGCATCAAAAAATCTCAGCCTGGTGTGCCACTAAATCTATTCCCTTGTATGTCTCTTCACTTCTGAATAGCATTTTCCCAGGAATAAAAAAAACACACACATCAGTCCAGAGTTTGGGCCAAACTATCCATTTCTTAATGTGCACAGCTTAGAATGAATTCTGGCTGATGACATGGTTATCTTTACATAGTTATTTCTCTTATAGCATAATCTGAACTTATGGTATTCAATGCCAAGCTTTACAACAGTTCTCAATTTCTTAACAATGACCTCCCCAAGCCTCTGATGTGACCCAGTACTTTGTCAATATACTGTAAATACATACAATAATACACACATACCATTAAAACAAGATAAATGCAACATAAATCATATCAATATAGTTATGATTTCTAGTTTATTACCCTGTTTGTCTATGGAAACTTTTTTAAATTTATGTTCAAGCAATTGTATATTATCTTGTTCGTTTCTTAATATTCTAACCACTGTATGCTGCATCAGTTTTACTCATTTTATATTTTTTATGCTCTTTGTACAAAATAGCTATGTTTGTATAATTTATTTTTATTATTTTTTATAATTGTTTACTATCTATTTGAAACTTTTCTCCCAGAGCCTCCGCAGAAAACGGTCACCTTGGGTCCAGTCGGACTAACCTGGTAAAACAAATGGAAAATAAATAAAAAATAAAATATACTAAGAAAAAAAATCAATCAATACGCCAAGAAAAATCCAAAATAAGAAAAAAAAAAACACAGAAAGAAGGAAAATGTTTCCTTGATGCAGTCATGAAAATCCCACTCACTTATTCAGATATTACGAGCAAACATACAGTCAAGCACACTGATGTCCCACTCACCAGGCTAAACAAGGAGAAGGTTACTGTCAGCTGCCTGTCTGGTGCCAGGATCTGCCACATAACCCACGCACTCAGGTCACTCCACAAGTACAAATATGACTCTCTCATTGTCTATGTTGGTGTGAATGACCAGAGACGTACCTACTTGGACTACACGAAGAGACGTGGAAGAGCTCTCCAACCTTGTAGCCCAGGCAGGTATGACCCTAGTCCCGAGTAGCATTCTGCCATCGTCCAGAATGATACCGCAGTACAAGGACAAAATGATAGACTTCAACAATTGGCTAAGCTTCTGGTGTCATTCTAACGGGATCCAGTATCTGTTTGCCTGGGACGACATGGTTGACAGACCACAATGCTTTGCCAGAGATGGCCTGCACCCGTCGCCCCTGGGATTCCGGATACTGGTTAAGGCTTTTGCCTCCCCTATAGTGCCTTTTTTAGACAAGGTTCAAATGACAAATTCACCACCATAACAGGATCAGGCAAGCAAAAACGGAGGGTAATGCTACTCAATGCTAGAAGTCTAGATCTCAAAATGCACTCACTTAAGGCACTCCTTAAAATGGAGAACATAGATATCTGTGCAGTGACAGAGACCTGGTTCAAGGCTCCAGAGAGCACCCCTGCACTACCGGGCTACAACTCATACCATACCTATCGGCCACGTAACCTGGACCGGAACACCAAAGGCGGAGATGTGTCCATACTCATTAAGGATATCCACACCTCCAGGCTAGCTGCTCAGCATAATGCATCCGAGGTTATCCAAGTGCAACTAACTCTGGGCAAAACTCTAATCCAAATTGTAGCTTGCTACAAATCCCCCACCATGCCAAACGATCCCCACTCCTCTTTTCCTGATATACTGGAAAACATTAGGGTTCAACCAAACACCCTAATAATGGGCGATTTCAACTACCCTACCATTAACTAGGAAAACTACTCATGTACCAACTCCTTCGCTAAACGCTTTCTGGGATTCATAAATTCCAATGCCCTGGATCAACTTATCCACACCCCCACCAAGGGCAACAATATCCTAGACCTTTTCATTACCAACATAAGTGACTGGTGTTCCACACCTGAAGTCAACTCCTCGTTGGTCAGATTAGACCATAAGCTAATCAACCTAGATATCCACATCCCACCCCCTATTAAGGAAATCATGGTAAAACATTTCTCCAAAGCCAACTTTGTGCTTCATAAGACAGAAGTGGCGAACTTCAGGACACCCATGCAGATGGACAATACAGTTACGACTGCTGAATCCTACACAAATGCACTCTATAAGCACTTACACAAGTGCATGGATCGTGCTATCCCAAACGGAACCAAGAAGCTATCCTCCAAAAAAAGGAAGCCAATCTGGTGGTCCCCTGCCATAAACAAACTGTACAACATAAGGAAGAAACTGTTGCAAAAGACAGTAAAATGCCATAAGTGGTGGAGCTCCCTGGTCAGCCTCAGTAAGAAGCCGAGATCCCTTATTAGAGCCTCCAAAGTTAGCTATGAAAACAACATCGCCACGGATTCCAAGGACAACCACAAAGTATTCTACAGCTATGTCAAGAATCCCAATGGCAACACCCAGATCTGCTCTGAGTTGCAGCACAATGGCACAAAAATTACAGAACCAAGTGATATTGCCAACATTCTGGCAGACAGGTTCAGTGCTAACGTTACCCTCCCCCTCTCACCCACAAAAGGGCCCATATCTATACAGGAAGAATGCAGAGTCCCTGTAATTACAACTACACAGGTAAAAGCTGCACTTTCTAAAGTCAAAAACACAGCATCCATGGGACTGGACAACATCTCAGGCTGCATTTTACACGAACTTAAGAAACGAACTGGCTCCCCATCTAAGCACCATGTTCAATCATAGCAGCACATCAGGCTTTGTGCCCACTGAATGGCGCACAGCAACAGTTATCCCACTCCACATAGGGGAAGCCACCACTGATCCTGGGAACTATCGCCCTATTAGCCTGACGAGCCTGGTCTGCAAGGCCATGGAATGTATCATCATGGAACTCAAACAAAGACATTGGTAACCTCCAAACTCTGGACCCCACCCAGTTCGGGTTTGTGAAAGGCAGATCATGCCTCCTGAACCTAATCGATTTCATTGAGGCAGTCACCAAAGCCGTAGATGCGGGTAAGGTGGTTCACACAGCGTATCTTGACCTCGCCAAGGCTTTCGACACCATCCCCCATTCTGGAATTATAGCTAAACTCACTAAGCTAGGTATAAATCCCTACGTCACAAGATGCGTTTCCAACTGGCTCACTGAAAGAACCCACAATGTAAAAGTTGCAGACTCCAAATCTGACTTCAATCCAGTGACTAGTGGAGTACCACAGGGTTCAGTCCTGGGACCTCTCCCGTTTGGTATCTACTTCTCTGAAGTACAGGAAGTACAGGCTAACACAGAAGGCCTCTGGCTAATGAAGTTTGCAGATGACTACAAACTAGGAGCAATAGTCAAGTCCCCAAATGATGTGGACATCCTACAGAAGGGCCTCACTGAGACAGATGCCTGGTGTCAGAGCCATGGCCTCAAGCTCAATGTCAAAAAGTGCATTGTCATCCCCTTTGGTTAAAACTCTGTACCCATGAACTACCACATAGGCAGCAGTCTATTTATCACCAAATGTGTTATGAGACCTTGGGACCCAGGTGGTCAGTAATCTTTCCTTCGATAATCACATTGCAACAGAAGTCAGGAAGTCCTTCTATGTGACACGTCATCAAAAAAGGTTTCTCAAAGAAAAAACACAAAAAAAAAAAAAAAAAAAAAAAAAAAAAAAAAAACAGGAGGTCATAGTCCCCCTTCTACACGACACTCAGACCCATTGTAGAGTACAACGCCCCTTTTGGAATGTACCTCACAAGACATCTGCAGAAGCTGGAAAGGCCACAAAAGTACCTCACAAAAAGGATTACTGGCCTCAAACAGATGCCCTACACTGACCATCTCAAAAAACTCCAGCTTTACTCTGTAGCATATCGCCTACTCAGAGGCGATTTCTGCCCAACATATAAAAGCTGTGTCAAACCCAGAGCTGCTGGACATGCTACACCTAAAGAAATCCCAATCCCATCCGAGCTACATGCTCTAGGGACCTAAACCCTGTCACCACAATAAAGAGGACATGCTAGAGGGATAGATTCCCGTCCCAGAGACTTCCCATACTCTGGAACAAGCTACCCATCCATCTATGTCAAGCAAAGTTCCTCATTAGCACTCCCAAGAAAAATCTTTGAGTGGATGGGAAATAGGAAATATACCCCAGGAATCACTTCTGTGGCTCTGCTCAACAGTGGCACAGGAACATAACTTTCTTGGGTGGCATAAGCCAAGGAACCTTGTTGGCTAGGCTTACTTAGGTGCTTGGGGAAGATAGGTTCATAGGTAGGTAGGTAGGTACTAGGCTATTAGACTAAATACAATATTGGGCAACATTGAAATGTGCTGACATTATAAGGGTGACAGTTCATTATTTACTCAAAGCAAATGTCAGACTGGAAAAGTTCGAGTAAAGGCAACATTACAAGTAAGAGAAATGAAACCAAGGAAAACAAATAACATGGACAACAAGATTTACTGCTGCAGACTGTCAAGTGGATTGGTAGCAGGGGTCATAAAACTGGGTTCCAGTAGGAAGGGATGGCAGCATACCTCTCAACATCATAGAACAAGAAATCTGGACAAGACCATAAATAATAGGGGACAAAGGCACAAAAAAATTGGAACAATTTATAAATATTGCACTTACAAACTTAGAAAGTTGATAAACAAGTTTTGCACTAGAGTGAATTTTCTTAAGGATATGAAGTCTGAAAATCAAATGCCTGTCAATTTTCTGACTTCAGTGTTCAATGATTTGACAGAAAACTGCAATTTTATGAAAACAATCTGGACTTTCTGCAAAAATCTGTACTGTTGAGAGACATGGATAGGAGTCGTGAACCAACACCCATCAATCATTTTCATTTGTTTGCCAAAGCCATTATAACAGTGTATTGCAGAGAGGTGGGAAAAGCCTTAAACTGGACGGGCATGTTTAATTAATTTTTCTTTTACATTTGTTGACCGGGAGAGTCCAACTAGATTACAAGTCCATTTCCAGTGGAGGCCCGGGGAGAAAAGCTCCAAGAGAACATTATTAAAAAAAAAAAATAGTTTTAAGGACAGTCTTTTGACATACAATTTCCATAGAAGAGACTTTGACATGCATATTAACTAACAGATAGGATACACTCATTCTCGAAGATATTCCTAAGTTTAGGATTCCTGTGATAGATTTACTAACAGAGTAAAAGCAGAGACACGTAGAATAAGGCTCCGAGAGAGTAGATGATGCTCGCTATAGTCGAGAGGGATAACAAATTGATTCACTACATGTCTTCTCCTGGTTTTGGTTGCTTATGGAGAGCTCAACATTGCTGGGGTAGTTTTCCCTAACTCCTGGAGAGATGGGATGAGCAATAGATTTAACAGTCCTAAATGGGTACAGTACTATGACTGGTTGGCTTAGCACAGTTACTTAAGTTAGGTGAAGTGTTCTAATGTGACATTTGCCAAGGGGGATACAGGAGTACAGTCGATTATTCCAAAAGTGAGTTTTAACAAGTTTCTTGAACTGTGATGGGGATTTGTCGTCAGTTATGTGGGCAGGAAGGGAGTTCCAGGTTTTTGCTATAAGTGGCTGTAGACAGACAGCTTCATTGTTATGTTTGGTTACTTTGAGGAGGTTGTGTGTGCTAGACCTAAAGGGCCTGGCGGTTGTATAGGGTTGCAAAAGATTTTGTAGGGCTGGGGTGTTTTCAGAGTTGTGTATTATTTTGTGGGCTAGTGATAGTTGATGGAGTTGAAGTAGTAGTGGTAGTTCTAGCCAACTGAGTTTTTTTTAGTCATTCACAGGGATGTGTTCTGATGGGAGAGGTTGAACTCATTATAACAACTATCAAGTTTGTTCAGGTCAGATTTGTAAGCAGGGGGGAGGCATAAAGTAGGGAGGATAGTAGGCGAGTCCTCGCTATTGTAGTCTTGGAGTGGTCAGTGAGGAATTTTTTATTGCGATACAGCAGGCAAAGTTTTTTTATGTGCTTTTTTATGGTTACAGAAATATATAGGTCAAATCTAAGGTGATTATCTATTTCAACCCCTAATAGTTTGGTATGATTTGTGGGGGTGATTGTGGTCTTGTTAAAGTAGGAGATGAAGAAAGAATCAGTGGGAGGTGTGGCTCTGTGGGAGCTAAAGAGTACTAGCTTTGTTTTACTTTGGTTCAGAATGAGCCTTTGGTTTGTAATCCAAGTTCCTGCTAGGGAAAAGCATTCTTCAGTTAGGGAGTGAAGGATGTCAATTGAGTTGGCTGCGCATGTTATGGTGGTATCATCTGGATATTGCACTGTTGAGGCTTCAGGAATACTGTTTGGGAGGTGATTGGTGAAGAGGGTAAAAAGAAGTGGCCCCAAAATGGAGCCTGAGGGTACTCCTAGGGAGACTGGTAGGGAAGGGGAGAGATGGTTTAGCCACATAACAGCTCGTTTCTTTCCCTCTAGGTAGTTTTTGAACCAGGCGATGGCAGAGGTGGTAAGATTTAGCGTTGCTAGTGAAAGGAGTTTATTGTGGTTAACCATATCGAATGCTTTGGACAAGTCAAGGAAGGTGGCAGAAACAAGGAGTCCATTTTTTCTGTGAGTATTGACAATGTTGGTGAATTCTGCAGTGGACGTGCTATGGATGGGTCTAAAGCCATGTTATTTTGTGTTGCTATTAGATTATTTTCTAGGAGATATTTCATTAGTTGCTTGTGTATTACCCGCTCTAAAATTTTAAATAAAGGGGATAGTATAGCTATAGGGTGATAGTTATTGAGCTCCAGGGAGGTTCCCCCTTTATGTAGAGGGATGATATGTGATATTTTCCATAGCTTGGGTACTATACACAGAGATTGAACTGTTCATTAGAATGGAACAGGATATGATATGGCTTCTGCAGCCAGGTGGAGTTATTCAGCGGGTAATTTATCTGCGGCTAGAGACGTTGGCTTGAGCTTGCGGAGTAGTTTTTCAATGGATATGGTTGGTTCTGGGTGGAAGCTGAACTTGGGGCAATTGTTAGTTGGGGATGGGTTGTGGATTTGCAGGGGTGGGGATGTTATCATAGGGTTGACTGTTTGCAAGGGTCTAGATGATTTCTGTAAATTAATTATTAAATTGAGTGTGGATGTCTTCTTGGTTATCTATTTTTGGGGTTGGGGTAGTTGTTTTACCTGGTTGTAGAATAGAGTTAATTGCTGCCCAGAATTTTTGTGGGTTGTTCCTGTGCTTATCCTGTAACTTTTGGTAGCAAGATGTTGTCTGCTTTGGTGAGTTGTTTGGCTTTGTTACTTAGTTCAACGTATATTTGTTTGTTCAATTGGGATTTTACTATTGAGGTAGTTGGTTCAGGCCTAGTTTCTTTTTTTGAGGAGGGATTTTGTGTCTGGGGTTAACCAGGGGGCATATTTAGTTTTAATACATGTTGTTCTGGAGGGGGCGTGATGGTTAAGGGTGTTTAAGAAGGTAGTATTGAAATATAGTACAGCTTCATCAAGAGGCAAGTTTTAAGGGGAGGTCCAGTTGCACATTTTTAGGTCGTTTATAAAGTTGGAGCGGTTAAAGTGTTTTTGTTTCTAATTAGGCACGTAGATATTTGGGTCAGTTGTGGTGATTTTGATGAGTAAATGTGGCTTGGTGGTCACTCAGAGTGTCTGGCAGACACCCTGCTAGGGATATCAGTGATAGGTGGGATACGAGTATCCAACCTAGAGTGGATTGGTGTTTGGTTCTCCTGTCTGTTCTTGTGGGGGAAGTGATGAGTTGGGTTAGGCCATGTAGGTTAATATGGAAGAGTGGGTTAAGACTGGAACACTTTTGCCAGTCAGTATTAAGGTCTCCTAATACTATGCTTTCCTGGGGGAGGGAGTTAAGATATCCATTCTAGGAGTTTTTCTGTAATGGGGATATTATTGCCTGGAGGGATGTAGCATCCTATGATGTTGATGTGTTTACTATTATTAAGTTCTACTTTTGTTAGAGTGAGTTCAACTTGGAGGTCTGGGGTTATGCCTACTTTCTCAAGGATGAGGTGAGATTTACACACTACAGAACCCCCCCCCCTTTTTTACCTATTCGATCACTAAAAATTATATTGTAACCTAGTGGAGTGATTTCATTGTTGTGGTTGCCTGGTTTAAGCCAAGTCTCTGTTAGTATGACTATCTCAGGTTGATAAAAGGAGAGTAGTGCATGAAGGTCACGAACTTTGTTTAGTATACTTCTGACATTTAAATGTAAAATGAGGAGTGTGGATTTGTCTCGGTGGAGTAGGGTATCATTCAGGTTGAGGGTTGGGGCTCCTAGATTTTGTGGGCCTGGGTTTGGGTGTATATCACCACAGCTAATAAGTTGGGTTCTGAGGTAAAAATAGAGTTGGAGTAGTTTGTTTAGGGTCTTAAAGTTCTTTTATAGTTGTTTGGGACTGGTAGTGTGATGGCTGTAATGTGTGCATAGAGAATAAAGAAGGTTTGGTAGTGACATGGGACTAGATGAGTAAAAGGAGGTGTTGTAATAATGTTAGTGGAAGTAGTTTTTCTTGGTATGTGGGTAAAATTAAGTTGTTTTTGGTGGTATGTGGGTAAAATTAAGTTGTTTTTGGTGGTTGGAGATAGAAGTTAGCAGTGGGAGGGTGGATATACCTAGGAGCAATAGTAAGAGGTGCATATATGTGGGTTTGGGTAGTTTGTCATGGCTTAGTTGGGTTTGGTCATGAGTGAGAGACCTGCTTGGGATAGGGTGGGTATGGTGGATGAGAGGTGTTGTTTGGGATTGTAAGGTAGTTAGACTGAAGACAGTGCTTTACAGGATGTGGAATAGTGGAAGAGAAGGAAATGGGTACAGGGGTGGGGCAGTTTCAGTGATTGGTGGGTAGCATGACGGAAGTGGCTAAGTTCAGTTGAAATGTAGCACTAGTGGGGGGCGGGTGAGAATAGGAAGCAGAGAGGGGGGCGGAGTGAGCTCAAGTGCAGCGGCGCCAACACTAACTCCAATTATATCCCTGGGCTTACTTGTTTCTTTTCTTGGTACATCAAATGTATCTTTCCAGTTGTTTCTTACACTAAATGTGTCTGGCTGTATTGTACTAGTTTAATTTACTTATACTGATGCAGTCACACTGAAGTGTCTGGGGAAGCTTCCTAACCACAAGCAGGCCAAAAGATAACTTTCAAAATAGACAAAGCTATAGCTGCCTGGGAGGGGGGGGGTGGCCTTACAGGTGTGCATGCCAGCCAAAACAAGGTTTAAAAAATAAACTAGTAAAAGTAACAAATGTGCTGTAAAAGGAAATGTAAATAACCAGTCACAATGTTTAAAACATCTGCTAATAACAAGAACTGTAAATATCAAGTCACCTATGCAGACTTGTCTGGAAGGTATCCTTATTAAAAAGTGTTATTCTTGGCTTGCAATAACTGTAGGGAGAAACCGGATAGCAGTTGTGTGGGTAGCTGTGTTTGTGGAAGGTGGAGGTGTGCCTTTGTAAACGTGGTGCAAATGTTATGCATTATGAAATGGAGAGATTAAGTGTAAAATTGTGCTCAGTGAAGTCCCTAGCAATTTCATCACTGCTTGATTCGGACATATACATTCCCCTGTGTTTGTCAGTACTATGTTTGAGTGCATTGTTTGGGAGTGTGGTATCACTGCTACAGCTGCTGGTACTCTATCAATAAAAGTATCTGCTTTGAGAGTTTTCTCCAGGAGGCTGTTGCCGAGAGGATGAGAATCACGTTACAAGTATACAACTACGACAAACTACATAAAGCAATAGTAAGAAAAAGTACTAATCATATCAGAGGCTTGGGAGGTCATTGTTAAGGAACTGAGAACTGCTGTAAAATTTATCATTAAATACCATAAGTTCAGGTTATACTATAAGAGAATAACTAGGTAAAGATAACCATGTCAGCAGCCAAAATGCATTACAAGGTGAAGATTTTACTGTAGACTTTTTTAAAAAAATGGATAGACTGGCCTAAACTCTGGACTGATGCGTTCGCTTTTTTTTTTTTTGTATTCCTGGGAAATGCTATTCAGAAGTGATGAGACATACAAGGGAACAGATTTAGTGGCACACCAGGCTATTTTTTATGTCTACTGTCATGCAAAGCTGACTAAATAGTTGAATCTAGCAAAGCTGGAAATGTGAGACTGTAGCCAACTGAAGGAGGGGAGATTAGAGTAATCTGGCCAGGAACTGAAACTTGCATAAACTGCTCCTTGTGAAAAGTCTTTTTATCTCAGTAATTTGTTGACACTTTTGCAAGTTTCTTTCAGAGAATGTATAGCACACCAGTAGGAACAACATTTGTAAAACTCAGCGCATACCAGTCAATGACACGAGCTGCAGACTCTCAAACTTGGCAGTTTTTTTCAGGTGTTCCATTCTAAGTGAATGGAAGTCTATTCTGACAACAAATGGTAGGGCTATTTGTTCTCACATTCTGTGCATTATGGGACAGATTTAGCTTTCCAAAGGAATCAGGATGTCTGCCCCCATGAGGGTAGACAAGAGTAAAAACAAAAAAAAAAATAGGAAGGAGTACTTATTTTGCTGCAGACAGCTTTGGGAGGTGTAGTAAATCATGGCAAGATAAAAAAACTTCTTTTGCCCGTAGTGGTCCTTTAGGCTCTCAGGGAGGAGGAACAGGCTTCTTGGGAGGTCTAATATTAAGGACACCTTTAAGAAATTGCTTAGCCTCAATCTAGAGGCTAAGGGGAGAGTTAAAGGCAAACAAGCAGAAACAGCTGATAAGTGGGCCTTAATAGAAGAATAGGCCAAACCAGCATTGAGAAACTCACACAAATGACACAACCAAAGGAACATCCACAGAAAGGGAGTCCAGGTCATGAGAAAGACACCAAATTGAAAACCTCTTCCATTTAGACAAGTAGGATTTCCTAGTAGTAAGGTTCCTGGCCTCCTGCAAGACCTGCATCATGTCCTCAGGAAAAAAAAAAAAAAAAAAAAAAAAAACACAAAACAAAACAAAAAAAGTGTCCATGAGGAATCAAAACCCTTTCTCCTACAGTGTCAGTTGAAGCATGGACCGGTGGGGATAGATGATAGACCCCTTGTTTGTGTGAGGAGATCCACCCTGTGAGTAACTTGTGATGATTGCCTTCGGCTAGATGCAGAGGAGGGAACCAGTGCTGTTGTGGCCAAAAGGGAGTCCAGAACAAGATTTTGGGAGCATACTGTTGAATCTTGAACAAGACTCAATGACAGGAAGGAGAGAGAATGCATAAAGAAACATCCCCCTTCCAAGAAAATGAGACGATCGTCCACCTTCCATACCAGAGGACCTGGGACACTGGCACAAAATTGACGAAGTTGTCTGTTTCAGAGCAGGGGGCAAAGAGATCTACTTGAGGAGTACACCACTGGTGAACAATGTCCAGAAACATCCCTGTGAAGCATCCAATCATGAGAGCGAGTGAAGGACCTGCTCATTGCCACAACGTTCTGACCTGAAGGAATATAAACTGCTTGAAGAGTCACTTGATACTGGATAGCCAGATCCCATACCAGAAGTGCCAGCTGGCAAAGACGGTAAGATCCCCCCCCCCCCGTTTGTTGATATACCACATGACTGTTTAAGAGTCCTCATCTCTTTGATGTTGATGTGGTCCCTCAGCTGACGAGGCAACCACAATCCCTGAACTCTCAGGGAGCCCAACGTTGCTCCCCATTCCACATCTGAAGCATCTGTAAAGAGAGCCCAAGAGGGAACAGGAGGTTAAAAACGGAGCCCTGGATTCAGAGACAACTGCTGAATCCACCACAGAAGTTCTTTCTTGAGACATGGGAGAAGAGGAACAGGAAAGTCTAGAGGATGCGCATGCTGAAGCCACACAAACGTCAGAAACCACTGGAACTACCTCATGTGAAGTTTGGCCAGAGGGAGCATCAGAATGGTGGAAGCCATGAAACCCACAACTCTCAGACTCCTTGGCTGTAATGGAAGAAGAGAGTTTGAAAGAAATAAGAGTCAATGCCTTTGGAGGAGGCAGGGATGCCAGCATTGGCACCATGGGAATACTGCAAACCAGAAAGCAAATGACTAAGGAGGAGTCAGGGAAGACTTTTTGAAGCAGACTGTGAACCATAGGCTCTGAAGAGGAGAAATGGTGAAATGAAGATTTTGCAAAAGGACCTCTGGAGAAAATACCAGACTCATCAGGTCGTCCAAATAAGGAAAAAAAAAGGTTGGATCCCTTGAGGCCTGCAAAAGGCAATCACAGGAGCGAGGTATCTGAATACCTTTGAGGCAGCAGAAAGGCCAAATGGCAAAGCACAGAACTGAAAATGCCAGGAAGCAGAGAAATGCAAAACCCCCCTGAAGAGAGGATGGATCTGAATAGGGAGATAAGCATCTTTGAGGTCCAGAGACATCAGAAAGGCCTGAGAGAGCAAGAGAGGGAAAAAAAGGACTGAAGGGACAACACCCAAAAGGAAGGTACCTTCAGAAAGTGTTGAAATGGGAGAAGTCTAGAATAGGCCTCCAAATACCTTATTTTCTGGGCACAAGAAACATTCCGGAATTAAACCCTTTCCCCCTTTGGAACACAGGCACCTGTTGAATACTACCCAGAGATAAGAGGTCTCTAAGAACCTCTGGGGGAAGAAAGTAAGTTGCTCTCGCGGAGGCTGAGGAATGTTCATAAAAGGAGGACGGGAAATCCAGACCATGAAGTACCCCTGCCAAATGACTGACAGAACCCAAGAATCCTGGGTGAAAACAGGAAGAGAAAGAGCAAAGTGAAGAGAAAGAGAAATGTGGCTGGGAACAGGAGGATAAGTAAGACAGCATCTGGCTTGTCAAAAGGAAGGCTTAATAATCCCTGCAGTCCGAGTGGCCTTAGCAGGATGAGTCCATTTACTATCCTTTTTACTTTTAGGAGGAGGGCGAGATTGCCTACGACCAAAGGCCAGTTTAGAAGGGTAGTTCGCCGAAATCTAAGCACAGGAGAAACAGACATGCTTAAGCGCCTGTAAAGCCTTCCCCTTGTTCTGAAGGGGCAAACAAACCAGCAGCTGACTCACCAAACAAAACAATGAGTATTATCCAGAGCACCCTCCATCAACTTAGCCATCATATCATCAGGCAAAGTTTGATGCCTAAGCCAAGAATATCTCCTCAGAACTGAACCAAAAGCAGCAGCCCTAGCAGAGGCATTTGCTGCATCATAACTGCATTTGATAGAATGACGAACTACCTGAGAGAAGTACCAAGCAAGGACAAGCCTGAAAAAGAAAAGCCAAGGCACACCTAGAGATATGGGTCTGATAATTAATAGCCCTAAAAGTTAGGGTACCTGAAGTATAGAACTTCTTACCCAGTCTATCCATGGTTCTACTGTCCTTGTCAGAAGGCAGTAACTTGGACAAAGGAAGCAGCTGAGATGGCTTACCAGAGGCTACAGACACCACAGAGGGGTCAGCAGCAGGACATTTAAACAAAAGGAACAATCCTCGGGCACCCTATAAAACCTGTAAGATTTCTTGGGAGCAGGGGGCAGAGAATCCAGCACTTTAGAGGCATTAGAAAAAACATCCAGTAAAGCAGGCAAGACAGGAGAATGGCCGCAGGTTTAGCTGACTCCATCTGCAGTAACTCATAGTACTGCTTATGGATATTTGAAACCAGGGCACAATCCCACTTAAATTCCATCATCCTAGAGATTGTCCCCAAAGTAAATTTCCTCCTAAGGAGTTACCTAGAGTAGGGCAATCCTCCTCCTCAGACCCATAGTCTAAAAGGAGAAGGACCCTAGGTAGAATAAGCAAGGGAGTCATCAGAATCCATGTTGGAAGAATGCAATTCCCTGGGCCTTTTAGGGGAAGAAGAGGACCGAGGAGGAGCAGGAACCGAAACCCCTTGAGGAGGCCTCAACGCCAGTAAAGCATTAAATAACCCCTTAGTAAAGGCCTGCCACTCACTTTGTGAATCCCAAAAAGCAGCAGAAACACGATTAGTTTTCTGTTTTTTCTTCAAGGGGACATCCATCCTGGAAACCAGAGAAGGCCCAGACTCAGGACGGCATTCCACAACAGTAGTAAGAACCTCTTCTCTAAAGAGAAACTAAGAACCCCTCTAGACCCCTGGAAACAGTCAACCGCGGTTCCCTCGGAACACCCGAAACAGACACCTGCAAAGCCTCAGACATGCTGCCCACCTGATCCCCACCAACCTCCAACCCAGATGCTGTAGAAGAATCTGACAAAAGAACCACGCGACCCTCCGGGTTCATAACCTCAGGAGAAACTCCCAGCAGAGACTGGCAACTGAAGATTCTGGCCTTACCTTATGCACCTTCTTCCCTGACAGCTGAACCTCGGGACGGGAAGTTCCATCCATAGCATCTCCAGCAAGAAGCTTGAGACGCTGATTCTCAAGATACAATTTAAGGGAAGAAAGCCTACAATGAAGAGTTTTGGGGACAAACGCCCGACAATCAAGCACGACATATAGTAGTGAGCAGCACCTAGGCAAAAAAGGCACTTATTGTGGTGGGGAATCAAGTCTCCCACACTGGCACTTACCCTTCCTGGATGACATTAACCTCAAACAGTACAAAAACAAACAGAAAAAAAAATAAAACCCCAACTGGGCACTTATCTGCAACTGTGAAGACTCCAGCAAACAGAGAAAGCAGAGGAATGCCAACAGATATAAAGACAGTAAAAAAGGACAAAGGTAACAGACAGACAGTTAAAACAGCATTTGGACTGGTACACCTGAACGTCACCTTTATGACCTTCCCTACACAAGGAGGGTGTAGGTGACGTTCCCCGTACCTGAAAGCAACGGTAGACTTTGGTAAACTGGCCACTCTGATGGCTTCTGGGCAGGGAATCCCATTTGTAAGGAATACTACAGCGGTGAATATAAGGACATCAAACTTTACCTACCTACGCAAGCAGTCATGTGAAGAACAGGTCTTTAAAAAAACAAATTCACTACAAAAGAAAATAAACGGTTACTAAAACAAAATTTCTGGTATCAGGTAGTTCTAGATTGCAAGATTAAACAGCAGACGGTAAAATTTCCCAAAAGGGCTAAGTTAAGAATTCTAATGTAAAAGATTTCTTTACAAGAAAAGCAAATTAACTGAATATAATCCTTTACCTGTAATAGAACTAAGATGGCCATTTTGTCACAAAACCTCTCCAATTTGAAAGGTATTGGTTTCCAAGGTGGAAAAAGTTTATTTCCAAGCTACTGATCAAAAATTTCAAATGTGGATGGTCTTAATTACATTTCCATTTATTTATGCCAGAAAATACCAGGCAGTACTGCTTTGGCTGAAGTAAAAGGGGTGTGTACACCCCCTCCATACCCAGTAATTTTGAATAAAATATGTATAATTTTATTACAGAATGTCCTCACACAAACCAGTCATTAATGTACTTGCACACTGTGGCCATTTTGAGGGGTGAAGTCCTTGTCAGTGTTATAAAGGTTATGCAACCTCATCTCTAATCACCTGGCCTGCAATCACGTTAAGGGATGTGCCAACCAGATAACATTCCAACTGTAGTTTTCTCACCCTTACTTCCTTACAAACTTCTCAAAAGGCATACTGTGGTAATTACTTGGACGTTCTTTAAGCATTGCACAGTGAACATTTTAACAAACATCCTTTACACAGGAAAAGATTTTAAACTTTTAACAACAGAGATTGATTTGCGGTCTAGTGTTTACTTGGAAGGAATAACACCACAATCCTATAAATTAAACCCCCCTGCACTACAAATGGTGGTGGGGGAGACAGAATCTACAAGAATGAGGTGTGTGTGTGTGTGGTAGTGGTGGGGGGAGTCTCATAGATGCATGCAGTCTAGAGATGACATACATACTATTCCTCACCTTCAAGCTATTCTGTCCATTCACTAGGAATGTCAATACTCAATTCATGCTTCACTATATAGATCTTTGAGAGATACTATTTTTTGCACCATCATTTAAAGAAAAAGTACACCCACCCCATTTCCTTAGGAGGTGCTCCTCTCCATTCACTTCATGTCAACTAGTACTGGCAGGATTCCAGACACTCCAGCTTCACCTGTTCTGGCACAACTGACTACCAAAGTAAATAGCTGTGAATTCATAAAGATCAAAGGTTTTATGGACCCCCCCCCCGGTGGGATGAAAGACAGGCAGACTACAAACCACCTTGTAAAGTGATCTTTTACTGGGCTACATTACAGAGTGTGGTAATCAATACGAAAAAAATACATTTAAAATCACTTCCAAGACTCTGTGGAAAACTCACTGTTTTCACACAGGAAGACAGAGTCCATAAGTGCTGCAGAAGGCATCTGTTTGCACACTGCAGAAATCCTTTTTATGAATCTTCGCACAAGCTGTAGAACCAAGTAAAGCCAACGATACAGGAAGGCACAGGAATCCAACAAAACTGGCTCAGAAGTTGGAGATGTGATAATTCCTTAACACAAGTTTTTATTATAAAAAATATTCCACAGCGTTTTCGCTACCACAACTGTTGTAGCTTCTTCAGAGAGTCAAAAAACAGTTTGGCGCCAAGTGCAAGGTATAAATACACTGACATCATAACTGAAAACACGTCACTTCCCCATATTCAAGTAATGCAAAGAAAATTACCATTGTTAATTACAAGGAAATACTTATCAGCTTGTAAAAAAACTTAGTAAAAATAACATAAAAGTTAGAGATAAAAATTAAAAATTAGAAATTACATTGCAGGTATACTCTATTAACCACTAATTTATTAATACAAATTGCGTAAAGTTCTGTGCCATGCCAAAACCAACCCAGAAGCTTTACCAGAAAATAGCCAAGGTGGTTGTAGACGTTACTAAGTGTTTTTGGGGTTAAAAAATTGTACCTAAAACAACAATCCCAGTCCCATATGTTACAATTATGACAATGTATAAATATATTTGAATATATTTAAAATAAATTATTAAGTTGCCTTTTCAGGCATTAGCATTTAAGTTATGCAATAAATTAAGTAGCATAAATATTCAGTAACCAAAGAGATATAAAGAGTTATAGAATGATGACGATAGTTTCAAATAAAAATCATGCAAATATCTCAGGTAACTTTTAAGTTTCAAGAAACATGATATATTGCAGTTTTTATGAATCTTATACGACTAGGGATGAGAAAATGAGCTTAAGTGTAGTTCTCTTAACACTGGTTTCAAATGACCTAGAACTGCATCTTCAAGTGTGAACCATTGGCGCAAAACAAGTGTGCACATCATATGTGTGCACATCATACTTCACTAAACGTGCTACACAATGGAAAAACATTTACGTACAGAGGATATTAGGGTGCACATAATCAGTGGCCCACAAAGCTCATATTTTGAGCATGGTAACTTATAATTAGCAAGTGTGGCGGAACTAAAACAGAAATAGCCACCTTCAGCACACAAACCAGGAACAAAATTAAAAAAAATACAAAGTGCATCAGCTCCACAAGTGCTTGCACTTTCATCTCCAAATCAATACTAAACAGTTAACTCCTGTAACAAAATCCTGAACCAGCCCTGTCCAATCACACACACAAATGCTCAGAGGCAGTCATGATTCCAATAATACTCTTCGATGCCCACCAATGAAGTTAATAAACAGTGCACATATTAAGTAGACTGCCACCTTGGCCATTTGACTCGCTGGCAGTCCCACATAAGGCAAGACTGTCAATAAAAACAAATACCATTACTTCAGAAAGAAGCTCACATTATTGGGGAAAAAAAATGACGGACTGCTGATTCTTTACAATCTTCAAGCAAAAAATTAAAGCATATTCAAACAGAACCTTTAAGTGAAGGTTTCAACAAAACGACAGTCCTAATCCTGGTTCAAAAAAATCCTACCCCAAAATGCCAGAATTTAAGATGTGTGGCAATTCAACAAATTCTGGCACACTCACAAAAAATATATCACTGTTGTGTGTATTGGGTGGGTGGGGGCATCCACACAATGTTCTGCAGGAATCAGCAAACCTAGCTTAAATACATAGCTCTCTACATCATACCATTTTGTGCTACAATTGTACTATACAGCGATTCTCAGACTCAAGTACCCCCAGAAAGTAAACAGAACAGAAATTACCAACAGAAATGTGACCTACACTGGTTAGACATGTGCACTCGAACTCAAGTCTTACCTTGTACTGTAGAGTCCTTGGCTCAATCATTTCTAGGGGTCTTCCATTTACTTTAATCAAACCATTCCCCCTCTTACAGTGTGCCACAGCAGTAGCAGTTTTCTGAAAAGTGAAACGAAAAACTATTAATACGCTTTCACCACTTTTAACAAAGTTACTTGCTACATCATTGCCATCAACAAATTAGAAAAAGCAGTCAACTACCTTACGCTTTTACAATGCAAAGTCAGTCTACAACTTCCCCCAATCCTGGGCTCATTAACCACTATTTGCTTCACAGCAAATTCAACTGTGAATAAAGCAGCAACTTAGCACTTAAACTGTGGTAGCATTAAGAATGCACACTCCAGAAATAGGCTTCCACATATCAGCTATGTTAGATCCCTTGTATAGACAATCTCTACAAAACTCGAGCCAATTACAATGTACAGTTCATACTTCACAATTTCCAACCAAACCATAATACAACAAAAAGCTTACTCTTGTTTCTTAGCGCTATTAAAGCACATAATGACAACATTCAACTAGTCTCACCACCTTCCTGGACATTTCCAAATAATGAGACAATTTTCCATCCACTACTGCTCCCAACTATGACAGATCTCTACCTGACAGAGACCATTACGTGGCTCAAAAGTTACCTCACGATAGAAACCAATCAAATAGCAAACTGCACACACAAAACATTTTATCCAGTGAACACAAAGTGTCCTAGTCTATACCTGGACCTCTATTATTCAACATATCCATTAATAACTAACTACATTGGTTCTGGATCCTCTCATTACTCAGAATGCTGATTATGCACTCATTTTCTCGGCCCCTTTCTTAAATGAGCTTCAGGCTTCATACTCTCTCAAATACTGTCTGAAAAAAGTCTAACCTTCTACTCAAATGTTAACAATGACAATATGTTCCGTCCAAAACCTCATCTACTGCCCCAACTAATTTTACCGTACTATCTTAAGAGAAAATGCCAGACACTCAAATGCAATTTTACTAGGTGTCACTAACAACATATCAGCAAAAGCTAGGGTCCCATAACAAAGTCAAATATTACCTCACTGAACAAAGGAAAAAAAATAGGGTCTATTGCCCACCTGCTTCTTAGATAACTTTACTGAGCTACATAGACAGGAGAAAAATCAGCAAAATTTGCTAATGCAGCCCCCCAAAGGCAGAGCACAAATGGAGCTTCTACAACTACAATTTGCTCACTTTTTTCTAGCAACACTCAAAATGCACAGCCCTTGAACTACTACTGACCAACTGCCCCCCCCCCCCCCCCCCCACACACACACACACACACACACACACACACAGACAGTTATACTCCCAAGACAAACTCCTTGCCTATAGTGTGGCCAAACTCTGGAACCAGAATAATCTCTTTGGCAGACTGACAGCTCTACTTTCAGAGAAATGTCTGCACAGTCACTATGCAAAATGTGGCAAGATTACTGTTCTACCAAGTCTGGCTAATATTTTCTACACTCATTTACCTATAATTCCTTGGAACAACTATACTACAAGGCACCTTAAACACAACCGAGAATTCATTGTTGCATACATTGTTAACAACATCCTCAGTCTATGCATCATTAACACAACTGGATCTTTTATCACCTTGACACTAATGACTGCAGTTTCCTATGTATAGCTAAATTAAAATTTACCATACACAGCCTTGCATAAAATAGAAATTAACGGTACTTGCACTGTAGTAGGTTTTAAATTACTTTATAACTGCATTGTAGTAACATTCAGTATATGTAACCGTATACGTATTTCCTAAAAATTAGTACGACTTTTTATTTTTTGCTACACAGCTTGTGTGCTAGTTACAAATCTAACTTTACCTACATCACGTGCTCATTACTGTAACTATCACAACCTAATAGTTGTCTTCAGACCAGTGCACCCACCTGATTAATCAAATAAATATTTTAGTCAAAATTGGTCACTGCAGGCGCACACAGGTGGATTTGATAATAAATATAACTACACCCCCATACTCCAGAAAGGGAAAGTCAGGCACTCTTCCAATGCACTACTCCGCGCACCCAACACCATTCCTTTAAATGACTAAGTAGCAGTCATCTGAAAAATCCATACAAATCCAGATTTTTAAAAACTACATCTCTATCTTTACTTTGAGCATTCTACAGCAGAAATACTAAGTAAACAAGCTGTCCAAAACGGATTAAAGACCGTGCTAAAAGTTTTGATGAAATCTGGGACAGCAGAATCCACTTTCCTCCTGCCTTCTGCTGCTCGCTTTCTACTTGGGTTTTACTGTACTGACAACAGACATACTGTTACTGTATCACACTACATAAGCAGAACACAATTAAGGGACTGCTGCAATACAATACCTACACAGATCGCTGTAAGGGCTTTTACTCGAGTTCCTAACTAGCATGACCAAGCGCTTATACTTACTGGATTACAAAGACACTGGTCTGAACCAGGAAAACACAAATCCACATATATTTCTGCGCATAGCAATTTAACAGGCGATAAAACACACAGCTCCAGAAAAGCACATTACAGTCCACATGTAATCCAGGCCAACACTACCGGTTAACACATTTGTCGATCAAATCAAATGCTGACAAGTCATGGCAATCTATACTTACTTTGCGGCCAAAAACTTGAACCGACTGTAAAGGACCTTTAGCTGGCATGTTTCTAAAACAAAAAACACCTCACATATTAATAAACATTTTTTTTAACATAAAAACAAACAATAATAAAAAGACGTATGCTTACGTACAACAACTACTAAGGCAGAGAGAGGCAAAAAGGACGTAAAGGGTTTCCAGCACGGTTCATCAAGGGTAGTATAACGACATATTGCTTTACGGTAACTTATAGCGACAGTTCAAGCAGTTTGGGGTTGTGTTGTGGAATTTGCTCTGAGGAAGTTTGTGTGTTGTTTTATACTATATTAGGGAATACTGTTACAATGTGTCTACGTTGAAAGCATAACGAATGGGGCTGTGAAATATGCAGCTTAGAAGTTATGTACTCAGTCAGACTAGTTTTTTTTTTTTTTTTTTTTTTGCAGGGAAGGTATTATCTGGTTATTTTCTTGGGTAGGTACCAGACTGTTTACCGTTGCAATCTCTTACATTTGTTTGTGTCTAGGGTTGTAGTCAGTAAATTCCATTTTGTACTCACATATGCTTGTTGGTGTCCCTCTCCCGGAATTAAAAATGGTCACGTCGTTCAAACTGTTGCACCATCAACTTAATGCATGTAACATTTGCAGCTGCTCAGTCTGAAACTATGAGAGGTATTGCATTTAGATTTGCAATATTCTCTCTAAGCAAGGTGTATGCATAGTAGAGGTATCAATGTAGATGTTTATAGACGTAATATTGCTTAATAAAGACCGAGTGTTTCTAACGCGCTCAGAAAAAGATTGTACTCTTTAGAATACAGAGAGTATGCCTGGCTACACTATTTTGTGCGTGTGTATGCAGTACCTCTCAACTGCTTCGTATTTGTGTACTGCCTCTTGATACTGTTTGGCACCAGTAACTGTTCATTCAGCTCTCCTCAGCAGGACTTTCGGCGACATTGTAGTTCACTGGCTCACCAGAAGCGCAGTAGCACACTGCCCAGACCCCGCCCGAGGTGTATGACGTCATTGTAAAATATTGAATATTAAATTACGCTATCCGCGGAAAAAAACATTGAAAAAATGGCAAATGTCCTGAGATTTTAGGACAATAAGTTTTCTTTAATCATTGCATAAAATGGTTATTGAGTCTGAAACATCTAGATGTTACATGGGTTAGCATAAGCAACCCAAATGCACAAAAATAAGCTTTTATTTTGAAAAAGAAGTGAAACTCTGTCCTTTGTGCTGTGCGAACATTAGCAATCAAAAAACATTAGCCAAAGAAGTAACGGTAACACATTTTTACAGTTTTTACTGTCCAGGAGGGTAATTCTGCTTGTCAGACTCCCTGCTAATTTCTGCTCCTTATGAAATTTACATAGTTGTTATAGGTTCATAGGTAGGTACTACTAGGCTATCTGCCCGAAGGCATTTATAAGCCTAGCCAGAATGTGTTGGCTTTCGCCGCCCCCTTAGATTAGTTCCCTGTGTCCGGCAGAGCCACTGAAGTGATCCCCGGGGTAAACTTCCCATTTCACATCCACTCGTCAAGGTTTCTCTTGAAGAATGTTGGCGTGGAGGTCTGCCTAATGTAGATTTGAATCTTGTTCCAAAGCATAGGAAGTCTCTGGGACAGGAATCTATCCCTCCAGCATGTCCTATTTATTGTTGTGGTGAGGTTTAGATCCCAAGAGCGTGTGGCTCGAGGGGATAAGGTTTTCTTTAGGTGGAGCATGTCCATCAATTCTAGGTTGGACATGGCCTTGTATGTCAGGCAGAGATGACCTCTGAGTAGGCAGTTTGCAACAGAGTACAGCTTGGGTTTCTTCAGTCGAGCTGCATAAGGCATCTGAGGCCAGTGATCCTCTTGGTGAGGTACTTCTGTGGTCTTTCAAGCTGTTGCAGGTGTCTTGTAAGGTAAATCCCAAATGGGGTATTGTACTTTATGATGGGTCTGATGAGTGATGAGTAGTGGGGCGCAATGACCTCTTTTGATCTAGATGTGAACCCTTTTGTGATTAGGTGGGCCACATAGAAGGATTTTCTAACCACTTTAGAAATGTGATTATCCAAGGAGAGATTACTATCTACTTGGGTCCTCAGATCCCTTATTACGTTTTCTGTATTTAGAGGACTACCACCTATGTGGTAGTTTGTGGGTACTTTGTTTTTTCTAAAGGGGATGACTATGCACTTTTTGGCATTTAGCTTGAGGCCATGATTTTGACACCAGGTATCCGTCTCAGTGAGACCCTTTTGGAGGATGTCTGTGTCAGATGGAGAGTCAATTATAGTCCCTAGTTTGCAGTCATCTGCGAACTTGGTTAGCCATAGTCCTCCTGTGCTTGTCTGTACCTCTAAGAATTATATGTAGAACAGGAGGAGTCCTAGGACTGAGCCATGGGGAACACCACTTGTAACCTGTTTAGAGTCTGACCTAGCTCCCGCAACTCTCACCATGTGGGTTCTGCCCGTGAGCCAGTTTGCAACCTATCTTGTGACGTAGGGGTTTATGTTCAGGCTGGTAAGCTTGTTTATAATACCAGAATGGGGAATGGTGTTGAAGGCCTTTGCAAGGTCTAGGTAGGCTGTGTGTACCACCTTTCCCTCGTCTACAGCCTTGGTAACTGTCTCAAAGAAGTCCACCAGATTTAGGAGGCATGATCTGCCCTTAACAAAACCGAACTGGGTAGGATCCAGTGTTTGGAGGTTCCCAATGTCTCTGTTAATGAGTTCAATGATGATGTGCTCCATAGCCTTGCAGGCCAAGCTAGTCAGGCTTATAGGGCGATAGCTCCCGGGGTCTGTTGTGGCTCCACCTTTGTAGAGCGGAATAACCATTGCTGTGCACCACTCTATGGGTACGTAGCCTGTGGAGAGGCTGAGTTTGAACAGTGTGTTTAGGTGAGGGGTTAGTTCGTCTTTGAGCTCGTGTAGGACATTTGTCTTTGAGCTCATGTAGGACACAGCCTGGGACACCGTCCGGTGCCATTGATGCTGTGTCTTTGGCTTTGGAGAGGGCTGTTTTAACCTGAGTGTCTATGATTTCAGGGGCTCTAAATTCTTCTGGTATGGTTATGGGCCCTTTTGGGGGTGAGAGGTGGGTGAAGTTTGCACTGAACCTGTCTGCCAGGATGTTGGCGATATTGGTTGGTTCAGTGTATTTTGTGCCATTCTGCACTAACTCTGAGCAGATCTGAGCATTGCCACTTAGATTCTTGACATAGCTGAAGAATGCCTTGTGGTTATCTTTAGAGTCCTTGGCAATTTTTCTTTCAAAGCTCGCCTTGGATGATTTTATGAAGGATCATAGTTTCTTGCTGATACTGATCAGGGATGTCTTCCCTTCTTGGGCTTTTACTCTTTTCTGTACTAGTTCCCTCCATCTATTGTATAGCTTGTTTATTGCAGGGGTCCACCAGACTGGTTTCCTTTTCTTGGAGGAGTGAGTCTTGGTTTTGCTTGGGATAGCACTATCCATGCATTCTTGTAGGTGCCCATAGAATGCATTAGTAAAGGATTTTGCAGCTTGGACAGTGTTATCCTTTAGTATGGGGGCTGTGAAACTTTCCACCTCGGTCTTAAGTAATGTGAAGTTTGCTTTTGAAAAGTTTTTCACAGTGGTTTCCTTGTCCCGGGGCGGGGGCGGAATGTGGATATCCAAAGTGATTTGTTTATGGTCAGATCTAACCAGCAAGGGGTTGACCTCCAGTGTGGAACAGCGGTCGACCATGTTGGTGATGACCAGGTCAAATATGTTGTCACCTTTAGTGGGAGTGTTGACCAGTTGATCCAGGGCATTTGAGTTTATAAATTCTAGGAAATGTTGGGCAAAGGAGTTAGTACTTGCCTAGTTCTCCTAGTTAATGTTTGGGTAATTGAAATCACCCAATATTAGTGTGTTTGGTAGGACCTTTATGTTTCCCAGTGTTTCCAAAAATGTAGAATGGTGGTCCTGGGACATGGTGGGTGATCTGTACCAAGCTACAATTTGAATTGCAGTTTTGCCCATTGTTAGTTGCAAGCGGATGATCTCTGAAGCATCGTGCTGTGCCACTAACCTGGAGGTGTGGGTATCCCTGATTTACATTATGTGGTATTAGTCAATTTAGCACAATGTAGTCTGGATAGTAAAATGTACAATTCAATGCATTTGTTTGGTTTTAGAGAATTGCTACTAAACTAGTGAGCCCATTCCGTATTTCAAAGCAGTAATAAACAAACAGCATCTGTTCTGTAAAGATAAAACATAGAAGGATTGGATCCAGCTACAATACAGACAACAGCAACTAATATTATTCCATAAATGAGACACAAAGCCACGTGCCATTCTTTTTCCTGACCAGTTCAAGAATATATGCAGGAAAACATTTATTTATTTATATGCGTTTCCCAGGAAAAGCCTGACTGGAACCCAAACACAAAATCTGAAGCTCTACAAAATTACAATAAGATTATGTAAAATATGACAACAACGTACATAGAATAACTATGGCAATAAAGTATATAGGACAGACACCAAATACAGAAGATGCATGAAATGAAGAATTTGAGGCTGTTTATCCAATTATCTTAATATACCTTGAAGGTGGCAAGGGTGCTACTCTGTATATGTAGCAGATTCTTTGTTTACTTGTATTGTATGCAGGAGTTACATTAAAGGGGTTGTGTTTATAAAAAAGTGCTTGTGTTTACCATTACATTGCTTTGTATTGTATGCACCGGCTAATATGAATGGCGTGTCAATCATGCCTCATTTCATATGCAGGTTCAATCATCAGTCATCCGTGCCACACCCACTCCTGCACGACACTCTGGGTGAGCCAGTAAAGTAAAATAACACCGGACTTTCACAGTACTCCTTGTCATGGTTTTTTAGTTACCTATCTGGAAGGCAACAAGCCATTAAATAACAATAACCCTACTCATCCTTTCAACCAGTTACTACAGGTGTCCCTCTCCCTCAGGACTGTATCCTGGGTCCTCTCTTATTTAATGTATTTATTAATAACCTCCACTTATCATGCTAGTTTCATTTGGAATGCAGAAGAGTCAACATTAGTATGTGCAGCCTCAACAATAAATAAGCTCCAAGACATTATCCATTCTTTCTCCTCTGTAGAAACCTGCCTCAAAGAATCAAGCCGCCTACTCAACCCCAAGAAAACTAAGTTAAAGCTTTTTTACAGTAAACTTCTAGGTGTTATAACATATGACAGTTTCAAATGTGACCAGCATATACTGCACACCATTAAATCTACACACCAGAAACTAGCCCCCCTTTATAGGATCAATGGATTCCTTACAGATACTGCAAGAAAAACTGTAGCCACCACATTCTTATTGCCAGCTCTCTTATATACCACTCCTATCCTAACAAACCTAAACAATACTCAAAGAAAGAAACTCGTCTCTTGCTAAAATAAAATAGCTAAATTTACCATCAGTCTACCTCATAATACCCACCATTATCAAAGCCTAAAGCAATTAAACTAGTTTGAAGTACACAACTAACTACAGCACACAAACTCATTCATCATCCAGATAAATTCCCTGCACTACAAAACCTATTACCCCTACTGTCCAGCAAGGGACCTCCGTCATAGTAAAAAATTCTTATTACTCACAAATAATTCAAATAATGCTGCAGGAGGCTCGCTGTACTCCTAATAGATTGCTAATCTCTGGAATAGTCTCCCCACACAAATACAGACTCAGTAGTTTTAAACCACTGCTTAAACAACATCTTAACCAAACCTGGACCTGCACATGCTCCTCACAAGGTTAAGATTTTCTGTTTGCTATACAGTACTCTCCAAATACTCGCCTTAAACAGAATACTCTCAACATCTCACTGAAATGACAAAACAATTTTTATACATAACAACTGCCTGTACAAAATATAGTTTTAAGTATGTATTTTTCAAAAAAAAAGTTTTTATGAGGTCTGCTTTGTGATTAGTTGTGGGTGATTTGAATTTAGTATAAATTAAGGCACAATTTAATGGTATGCATTCATCTGAAGAAGTCCTTACAGTGATGAAAACGCAATTTTAAAGTGGGAGCATTCATGTGGTTTATTGTCTGATTGTATATCATTTTATTGTGGAATTAAAGTGTTACACTCAGCACCGTGGTGTCTCCTTCCAAAGTGCCCCTTTTAACTGTTTTATGGTCATTTTTGTGGTGAGCACTTTATTTCCTGTTTTTCTTTTTTACTGGAATTTATAACAGTGCCCAACTTGCAATCATCAGCAAACTTGGTCAGCCACAGACCACTGGTTTTGGCTTGCGCATCAGAAAAGTATATCCCAAACAGTAGAGGCCCCAAGAATGATCCTTGGCATACGCTGCTTGTTATGGGCCTATTACGGGAGGTGGTTTCCCCTATTTTGACTGAGTGGGTTCTATGAGTGAGTCAGTTAGCTACCCATCTGGTAACATATGGGTTGATGCCTAGCTGGGAGAGTTTATCTGTTATGCCTGAGTGGGGAATAGTGTTGAAGGCTTTGGCTAGGTTAAGGTAGGCGGTGTGTACTGACTTGCCCTCATCCATGGCTTTGGTGACTGTTATGAAGAAGGCGACTAAGTTTAACAGGCATGATCTGCCTTTGACAAAACCAAACTGTGTGGGATAAAGCGTTTGGAGGTTACCAATGTCCTTGTTTATAAGGTCCATGATAATGCATTCCATGGCCTTGCAGATCAGGCTAGTTAGGCTAATGGGCCTATTATTGCCTGGGTCAGTGGACTCTCCACCTTTGTGCAGAGGGATGACAGTGGCTGTCCTCCATTCTGCTGGAACAAAGACGGTGCACAGGCTTTGGTTGAATAGGGTGCCTAGTGGTGCTGAGAGTTCATGTAGGATACAGCCAGGGATGTCGTTGGGTCCCATGGAGGCTGTATTGTTTGCCGTTGAGAGGGCATTAATAACCTGCTCCCTGGTGATGAGGGGAAGGGGCAGGTTCTGGAGATGTCCTGGTTTACTGATGAGGGGGACAGGGGGGGTAAAGGTTTCACTGTACTTGTCTGCCTGCAGGTTGACTATATATATATATATATATATATATATATATATATATATATATATATATGGGTCTACTTCTAATGACCGAAACGCCGATTCGCCGACAGTGAAATCACCGACACGAAACGACCGACAACGCAGTTGACCGACACGCTCGAATCCCGACAGACGGAAGACCGACAAGGGGAATGTGTAAGCGCGACCTGGTAAGTATGCGATAGTGAGGGATTTAGGAGTAGGGAGCGGACAGGTAAGTGTGCAATACTCAGGGATGTAGGGTTAGGGTGTGTGATAGGTGAGTGTGCGGTAGTGTCGGAGCTTGGGGTTCGGGGTGTGTAAGTGAGTTAGGGTTAGGGTGCAGGTAGGGAGAGTGTGCAGTAGTGTCGGAGCTTGGGGTTCGGGGTGTGTAAGTGAGTTAGGGTTAGGGTGCAGGTAGGGAGAGTGTGCGGTAGTGTCGGACCTTAGGGTTAGGGTTTGGGTTAGGGCTAGTGGATATGTGTTGTAGTGTACTGTGTTGTTTACGTGTAGTGTGTCGGTGTTATGGTGTTCGGTGTTTCGCGTTGTCGGGTTTGTGTGTTGTCGGTTTTCTGGCGTCGGTGATTTCTGTGTCGGGGAATCGTTGGTTCGGTCTTTAGAAGTAGACCCATATATATATATATATATATATATATATATATATATATATATATATATATATGGCAATTGTGTATTTTTGACTACAAATTCAGAGCAGATTTGGGAGTTACCTTTGAGATTCCGGATGTATGCAAAGAAGACCTTGTGATTGTCCTTAGTGGATGTGGCCAATTTGGACTCAAAGTTAGCCTTAGAGGATTTCACCAGTTAACTTATTTGCTTGTTCAGACAAAGGGGAGATTGCTTCCAACTTGGCACCTGCTCCTTCTTACTCCTGGACAGCAATTCTTTCCTTTTATTATAGAGTCTGTTTATTGCTGCTGTCCACCAGACAGGTTTACTCTTCCTTGAGGAAGATGATTTGGTCCTGTGCAGGTATTGCTGAGTCCATGCAACTATATAGGTGCTCATATAGTTTTTTGGTGTAGGCTTGGACATTAGTGCTTGTTCCAGCTGAAGGGATGGTGGCTGTGAAGCTGCTTATACCAGTTCTCAGGAGGTTGTGGTCAGCTTTGGAAAAGTTTTATTTTTGTTCGACCCTGGCAGGGGAGATGGTGACTTCATTGATTGCTTTATAGTCAGATCTTACCAAGGAGGATGGCACTGTAGGGGTGCTACAGTGGCTGCTCATGTTGATTAGTACCAGGCCCAGGATATTTTCACCTCTTGTGGGGATGTCGAGCAACTGATCCAATACATCGGCACTGACAAAGTTGAGGAATCTCTGTGCGTTCATATTTGAGCTAGAATAGGTCTTCCACTCTATGGTTGGGTAGATTCTACCACCTGACAAGCAACTTTCTGGGACTTTCCCCTTGTCTACCGTGGTGAGGGGCACATCTGTGTGTCTCACAATAGAGTCTCCTATGACTAGGATGTTGGGTTTGTGGCTGGGCCTTAGAAGCTGTGAGATACAGGAATGCGTATTATGTGTGGTGCTTGGTGCGGTGGGTTGGGATATGTGTGTGTGTGTGTGTGTGTGTGTGTGTGTGTGTGTGTGTGTGTGTGTGTTTTTGACAAGGAGGTATCTTTTGTTTAGGTATGTTTTTGTTGAGAAACTCCACATATGTAGGAATGTACTGTACCGGTGTGGGTGGTGGTAGAGGTGTGGTCTTTGTGCAGACAGCCTTCTCAGTGCCAGATGTACTGATTTGTAATTGAGGCAGCAAGGATTCTAGTTTCTTAATGTAATTGCATCTCTCACATATTGTGTTCCTAGGTGGTAGGAGAAGAGGGTTGTCCATGTACATGAGGCAGTTGCTGCACTGTCTCAGGATGCCCATATCAACAAGACTAGCAGGAGAAACCACAGGAAATTGTCCGTCCATGGTTGTCAGAATCTGTGGAAGAGAGGTAAAGGATGGTAGAGTGGGTACTATCAGAACAGAGTACCTATGGGTGTGAGTAGGGCTTGATAAAATCACAGTAGTTGCAAGGGAGGGCATCAGTTACACAGGAGTGCTGGTAAGGGAAGAAATGCAACTGAGAAACCTCACAATGGGTTAAAATAGCACAGCGGCAGCGTGCAATGAGTAAACAAGTGCAATGCCCTGCAAACACAGGATTTAAATACCAGAAAAGATAGAAGAATCTAGAAGCTCAAATTACTACCCAATCCTGCTAGCCCCTGCTCTTTCAACCAATCACTCATGCTGGAGAAGGTCAGGCAACCTTGTTACTCTCACTAACAGTGAAGACAAGACACTACCAGTAGAAGATGGCTACCAAAAAAACAGGAAACTCAACAAGTAAAACAACCAGGCCTGGATAAGAGCAGTCCTCTATCCAGACTATGCTGCCTGACTAGAACACAGAAACCTCACAAAAAATGCACATAAAAGCACAGATAGAGCACCCACAAACAGAAAAAAAACAACTATCGGTATGAAAAAGCAGTTTACAGTCAAGTAATTCAATAAAAAATCAATTACAGTAATGAACCACTATCTAGTAATGGAAATACAGTTAAAACAGTATAAAACAGTACAAAAACGCAGTGAAACAGTAAAAAATACCTTTATAACAATGCAAAATGTAGTAGATTAGCTGTATAGCACAACTATAAGCTTTAAGAAGTGCAATTCAATGAAATAAATGTAAGAAAAAATAAATCCAAGGGGTGGTGACTGGCAAAAATTGCTTTTAAAGAGGGAATTAGTGTAGCAGTTTATTTATTTTATTTTATTTATTTATTTTACATTTGTTAACCGGGGGTGTCTGTCTGAGCCGAAAAAGTCCTTTTTCAGCAGAGGCCCGGGGAGAAAAGCTCCACAAAGAAAAATTACAGACACATTTAGTTATTTAGACATGATCAGTATACACACAAATTACAAGAGACATGTTTTTACAGTGGTATGCGGCACATAAACAGTTACAGTGGAGAGAACAAACAAAAAAATATATATTAATTTTAAAAATAAAGGTAATTAATAGATTTGTGGTGTACAGCTGATGGAACATAGGTAGAATGCATACATAGTACACAGGTACAGTGCATACATTGTAGATTAGCCAGTGTTTGTGAGTAAGACTGAAAACTATTATCAAGTGCTCTATATTGAGTATGTATATGTTATCCGCTTTCACTAGCCTGGGGAGCAATCATGGCAGTTAAAATTAAATGCCACATTTTTCCTGGATTAAATGATCAAGTATCTATTGGACCAATTTTAAAAGAAAAGGCTGAAGTTTTAACATAAACAACATGTGCACTGTAGCTTTTATAATTTAATGCTTTGTAATTAAATGAAAGTAATTATGATAATTAATGTGTTTTATTTAATATAAAAGGAGGTTGAGATTTAATTGATTTTATCTGATGAGGTCTCCCTGAGAGACAAAAGTGCTTATGGACTGTTATTTGGTGTGACTTTTATATTAAATTATTCATTTTCCATGGTATGGAGTCCGTTCTATTTTTGGATTTTACAGTTTTTTGTGTGCAGCACTTTTTGCTGGTATTGTATGGTTGGACAGGCTCCTTTAGCATGGTAAGATGGACAACAACCAAGTTGAACTGGTGGACCCTATGGAATGTTTGCAAAGTAGCGGGCCCTAGATTCCAGCTTTGGGTGAAAACAGAAATTGGACAGTTAACAGCTGATGTGGCTTCTCTGAAAGGTGATCTCACTAAACCTATAGAAATGCTTACACCAACTGACTGTAAACATTTCAACAACGAGGAATGTGGGTTTTCTTCCCTTAACGGAAGTGGTTCTATTGTCACCGCACCTAGAATGTCAGTGGAAGGAGCCAGATGGACTGGTAATGAAGGAATGGCTACTATGAGCAGAGATGAGAGAAGCTTGAGGGAACAGCTTTTAGTTTCTGAACCTGTTACTGCAGCTAGTAAATGAGGTGAGAACAGAGGTATGATAAACAACAACAACCGGGAATTGCAAATAGCAGCAGGTACTGTTCAAAAAAACTTTGTAAAAGCAATTTCTGAAAACAAACAGTGGTAAAGGAGACAATTCATTTATGAACAGTGATGAAAGGGGATTGCTATGTATTGTTGTATTCAAAGACAATTATGGACAGACCTTTTGTTTTCAATAAACCGGAGGGAAATGTAGTAAACAAGGAGGTGAATTTGGTACTTAAAAGACTGTCTGACATTGAGAGAAATTATTTTTATGTTGGAAAAGAAACTCTTTAGGTTGAAATGTGTTCAAGTTGAAAATGAATATTTGAGAGAATCTGTGAAATTGAAAGTAGTGCCCCAAGGATTAAGGATGTACAAATTTCCATGTGGTTTAAAGTACAATGCTGAACTAATTGACAAATTTATATGTATTTTTGATGGTTGTGATATAGAACTAATGTTAAAAATTATAAAGTGTAATGAAATTCTTTTAGAAGATTTAGGATATGAAGTGGATGTGTTGAACAAAGCTATTTTAGATGATTTATTGTTTCAAGAAAGTCATGTTTTGTATGAACAAATTTAAGTGCAACAGTGTGTTTTTTGAAAAAAACAAAAAAGCTTGAAAGGGATGTTAAACAATATGCGTACAAAAAGCATATACAGTACCAGGTACCAGGCATCTAAAAACAAATAAGACAAGTGGTAAAGTAGGGGACAACAGAAACGATTACCAGTCACCACCCAAATAGCAGAGTGGCCTAAGAGGAGAGCAGAATAGGGATTTAGATGAGTTGGACTTCTTTTCCCCGGAACCCCAGGATTTTCAGCAGGTACACAGGTCGAAAAGATTGGAAAGCAAGTTGAAGCAGACTGTGGACTCTGGTCAGTTCCAACAAAATTTACAGGGGTACCTATATTACAGACAGGAGAAGAAGAAGAGGATATAATTACATTTGTGAATAATGTGTTGGTTGGTATCTATAAAGGGTTTAAAATTTACAATTATGCAGATCTTGAGTTAACTAAGGAACATTTTTTTTGCTTTTTATGAAGGGGTTTGTTTGTACCCACTTGCCCTGCAAACATACTTGATTCTGTTATTGAATTAAAATGTTTGTAAGAAAATTGAACTTTAAACATATATTTTACGGACCAAAAAAAGAACAATGAGGTAGGTAGTGACAAGTCCTGTTTAAAAAACATAGTACTTTTAACCCACCCTTGCATGCAGTATTGCAGATCCTTGAAAAGGCAGTGGTGGAAGATATGTACAAACTATATTCTCAAGACAAGAAAATGTATTACAACCTTTCAAAAAAGAGAAATTTTGAAGGTCATGAGGAGTTAAAAGGATATAAGGGTGATGAAGTCCAACAAGGGCAAAGGAGTAGTTATATTTAGAGTACAGGATTACAACAATGGGATGACCAATTTGTTGTATAATACTGTTACAAACTCTTCTGTTTCAAAAAATGAGATTACAATAGTATACCAGAAAACTGATTCATATCTTGAAGAATATCTTTTGGATAATCGTATAGATTTGAATACTTATAGATTTTTGCAACAGAAGAAACCAATAATTCAGAATATTTTTGGTATACCAAAAGTTCACAAGAATTTGAAAAAAAAAACTTTAAGGCCCATAGTATCTGCAAAAGGTTCTAAAATCCACCCCATGGCAGTATTAGTAGATAGATGGGTGAAAGCAGTAGTAATTAATACACCCCATTTGTTAAAGGACTCATGGAATTTTTTGAGCAAAGTTAAGCAAGAATTGTGGAAAAAGAAACTAACATTCTTAATTATAAATGTAGTAAATTTTTTTCCACCATTCCAAAAGTTGAAGGTGTTCAATATTTTCAATAAATACTACAACTTTTCTCAACTCTTTCAAAAGATCACATTAACCTGGTGGTTGAACTTTTAGAACTGGTTTTGGAGAACAACTATGTACACTTTGAAGGAGAGTACTACCAGCAGGTTACAGGTGTGGCCATGGGGGCAGCTTGCACTCCAACTTTCGCAAATATTGTAATGCTAGGGTGGGGAGAGAGAATTTGTATTCCCCCAGCCCTTATTCTAAGTTTTTACAGCTTTATGTAAGGTTTCTGGATGCTATATTTATTTTGTGGGATGGAGCAGTTGAAGAGATCCTGAACTTTTTATACCATCTAAATGGGTGTTGTGGCTACTTCAGACTTACATATTCATGGATTAGGGAAAATATACATTTTTTTGGACACCAAAATCTTGCACACAGCAGGAGGCTTCAAGCCTAATATTTATAGAAAGGAGACCTTCTGTAATACATACCTACACTACACCAGTAACAATCCACATTTCCAGAAAAAAACTTAGTAAAGGGGCAATCAATTTGTGTGGCAAGAATGACCTCAGTACAAGATGAACTTTGGGGAGAACTGATGGAGTTAAAGGCTATGTATTTGGATAGGGGATACCATGAGTCTATGACTGACTGTATTTTAAAGAGATTAAACAAGAGGGGAAGAAGTAGCAACCCCTCTTGGAAAGGGAGATGACAAGAGCAAAACTGACTGATAGAGGAGGGCTTTATGAAAAAGCAAGATTTTATAATGGCAAAACAGAAAGAGCCCTAAAGATGAGAATTTATGAACATCTATATGATATAAGTAGGAAGAAAGACACCAGTGCATTGTACATACATTCTACAGTATGCCCTAACTTTAAAAAGTTCACTTTTGGGATCTCAGAAAAAATTAAAATAAATCCAAGGGGTGGTGACTGGCAAAGATTGCTTTTAAAGAGGGAATTAGTGTGGCAATTAAAATTAAATGCCACACTTTTTTCTGGATTAAATGATCAAGTATCTATTGGACCAATTTTAAAAGAAAAGGCTGAAGTTTTAACATAAACACATTGTGCACTGTAGCTGTAAGAATTTAATGCTTTATAATTAAATGAGGGTAATTATGATGATTAATGTGTTTTATTTAATATAAAATGAAGTTGAGATTTAATTGATTTTATCTGATGAAGTCTCCCTGAGAGCTGAAAGTGCTTATGGAGTGTTATTTTTACATTAAATTATTCATTTTCCATGGTTTGGAGTACGTTCTGTTTTTGGATTTTAAAGTTTTTGGTGTGCACCACTTTTTTGAACTTTTTACTATTATTATCAAATAGGTGTTGGAGTAGTTGAGAATGGACACATTATTCCAGAATCTTAGACAGAGGTGGTAGCATAACAATATGCCCATAGTTAGGTCAGTTGATTTGCTTATTTAATTTACTGTTAGGACATAAGATTGTTCACATATGTTGGAGACACAGGATTCTTGTATGGACCTGATGACAAGGACAGATGCAGGGAAGGCAAGTGATTGGCTCTGGGCCCAAGGCATTGGGCACCTAAAAAGACTCTTGAGAGTATCAGAGCTGATATGATTCAATGCTTCAGCACTGATCATCTTTGCCCAAGAAACCCTCTGAACCAAGCAAGTCTGTGCAGTGGCTGCAGACTTTAATGAAACCATTGATTCTGAGTAGACTGATAATAGTGATGTTGACAGAGTGACCTGTGGTAGGAATATTGCCCTTAGGTCTACTGATGTGGAACTAGTGCCAGTGAAGAAGCATCAAAATGGAAGAGAGAAGCAGACCCTTCTCTTGCCACCCTGGAACCTGAGGCAGGAAAGAGTACACCAATCGCACTCATGGTCTTTAAGGTTGCAATCATCAACTTCTTTCGGTTTAAGTTCATTGTAACATGGGGACTGTAGAAAGAGCAAGAGGACTGGACATATAGGGCAGATGGAGGTCAGGCGTGAAGAAACAATTTACATAGTTTGGATTCAGATACTGAAAGAAATAGCAATCCATTTTCTTGTTGCAGACTCTGGAATAATAAATACCTCCATCTGAGAAGTGTCTGACCTCCTTCGTTTCTCAGGCTGTCTGCTGTTAACACACTGCAAACTAGCTGCTGGAACAGACTCAATTCTAGCTTTATCAGGAATAGGAAAGGAGCTAGAAGAGCCTCTAGGCAGTCCTTTCCCATCCTGTTTGTGTTTGTCTTTCATTTGGGAAATGTACTCCTCAACAGAACCTTTTCTGGGGAGTAAACCCTTCACACTTAAGCTATTGTTGTGCTCATGTAGCATTCTTTGTTCAAAACTATCATCGATTTTGTCATTTCCTTGTAAGTGGTCTATCTTCAATTATACAACACACACCAGCTGTTGCTACTTTGGGATATCTTATGGTCACACTTCGGGTGCTTTCTAAATCCTGACTTATCTGTCTTACTCAAATAGTTACCATAGTCAAACAGTGCAGTGAGGATACAGCAGCATTAAAGAATCATAAACACAAAGAAGCAAATATAAACCAGTTTAGATAAATTTAAACACTTTTCAAAAAGAGGAGACACTGAAAAGTACACTATTGCAGCATTAATAAAGATAAAAGGTAGAAAGTGCTGTGAGAACAGGGAAGGAAGACTCTAAATCACCTCAGAGTTTAACAGGGAAAAAAGAAAAGATCTAATCTTAAAGATATGATTGAGAAATTCAGACAAGGAATGTAGACATACAAAAAAAAATCACACATTTAACATAATCCTTGCTAAAAGTAGCTAAATGCTATTAATTAAGTGGCAAAAAAAGATCAGGAGAAAAGAGGAAGTGCAGAATATTATGGAAACTGGGCAGGAGTTTGAGCCTTGGAAACTCTGCAGGTGCTAAACTGTCGAGAGCAGTTGAAGTCAATGGAGTGGATCAAGTAAGATTTCAGAATCACTGGATAGACTGAAACTTTCTTCCAGTGCATTGTCTGGTCTGTGTTTTTATCATGTTTTAAATGCACCCACAACTTACATTTTTTTCTACTATTTCAAAGCAATGCTTAAATTGAACTGTTTGAAAATACAGAAGCTGCTTAGTTACTAAAGTCAACCCGGTTCTGTCATGGTCATCACATTTCTTCACCCTTAAAGTCAAAAGAGCTGTGAAATTCCTAAAGGTTCAACAAGCTTATGACCCCAAGTGGTAGGAAAGAACAAGACTGTATGTATCCGTTCTTAAGTGCTTTTTTCCTTGGCCAAGAATCTTAAGATGTAATGGATAAGATTATGTAAGGGCTAGGATGACAAATTCCAAAAGAAAGTATTGTGAGATCTCATTCACACTGAACATGGTGCACACTGAGAAAGTGGAAAAAAAATCTAGAAATGCCTAATAGGAAGAAAAAGCAGAGTTGTGCTTTTTATGTGTGGTCATGTAAGGATCATTTTGTATGGAGGAAAATATACTCTGGAAGATTGAAACACTCTGTTGAGCATTACTGTTCTTCAAAATAGTTTCTACATGTTTGCAAGTATCAGAATGTCCATTACCAAGCAAATAAAGTAGTCTTCCCACAATTCTGTGATTTTTCAAGAAGTCTGACAATCTTCTGTTTCTGAAGATGATGTTCAGTGCATTAGACAGTGATAGTTATCACAATGAATACTTATAATGTCATAATAATTAACAACCTGAGGGGGGGGAGACTGAAGAATTGGATAAAAGTCCCTTCATGGACAGATTTGACAAGGGAGACTTTGATATTCAAACACAGTTTCTTCTTCCTCTAATAAGGGGGAGATGGCTCAATGACATTCCCCAACAGCTCACTGCCCCCATCACACATCTGAAGGTGCCCACCTGTCCCCCAATCCTGACTTTACCATGCTACCCACATTACATTTTTACCTTTTCTCACATTTTGTCTTAGTATTCACCTTTTCCCTGCATCCTTGAAACACATCATAATTGGCCAAGACTGTGGTGAAATAACTGAATCAAGTTAGGAGTCTGAAGGTTGTTAGGTCTCCAGAAGTTATGGGTTTCTAGATGTTCTGACGTGCATCTTAAGACCTTTTTTTTAACAACCCCCTAGACATACCATTCAGCTTTGCTTTATTCTGGCATCCTTTCAACATACATAACTGGCCACAGTAAACTATAATAACTGTGGATTAAATAAGTGAATTAAGCTGGCGGCCTTGGTGCTTAGTGGCCTCTACAAGCCATGGGCATATAGATGCTCTGAGGTGCATTTTAGAGCTATTTTCCGAAATTTTGATCCAGTGATGGCCTGAATAAAACCTATGAGTAAAAAAGAAATTCTGCTTTTTTTCTTTCAAGAAAAAAAAAAAAGTAATGTCTGATACAGTCTCGGTACACAATAAACTGAGATGACAATTACTTGGAAGGATGCATAAATCACTTATGGGAAGTATCTGCCCCCTTAAAAAAGGCAACTTCTGTATATTCCTCTGGTGTTAGCTTGAGATAAAGGTACAAAATGACCACAGCTGTATATATTATATTATAAATGGCTGTTGTAAGTCATAGATACAGCATGCCTCATCACCCCTATCCTCCCAAAAGGCATGCACTTTTTATGTACCACACTGATGAGACACGAAAAAAGTCAAAGAACAACTGAGCTAATGTCTCATATGATGGATAATCCTTGTTTGGTCCTTCCTTGAAAGAGAACATAGAGAAGAACATTTCTGCTGTGGGTATTACATTTGAGACCCTGCAAAGATTGTATAATATGAAACAAAAGGGTCCCATATTGCTGTGCTTTAGGAAAGCCAAGCATCAGGCAGTTGAGTCCAATTCTGACAGTGGTGTGGCTGAGTCAGAGACAGCCCCTTCAGTGGATGCAGGCCCTAAGACTTAGGAGTCCATAGAACCTTGGATACAGTGGCTCCTTCTCCGACAGGCAACCCCATCATCCCTGAAGGACTGCCTGACTACTCCCCTCTGGAGGCAATTGGGAGTCATTTATCCCTCTATTTCCCCCAGCATGGATGGCTATCACACAAAATAAATGGGTAAGAAGGATAATATCCAGAATTTATACATTTTCCCTTTCCCAACCACACCCAAAATTGAGACAGCTGCCTTCAGATGTTCCACTCTCCAGCTAAAGGAAGCCAAATGCAAAGTTGTCTCTTTGATTGAAAAAGGAGCTACCCAAGAGGTCCTACCATATCAGAAAAGGTTGGGAGTTTATTCAAGATTCTTTTCAATTCTGAAAAAAAGGACCATAAGCCCATTTGGGACTTCAGTCATCTAAACAATTATGTGAAGAAGATCCATTTATGTATGGTCACAGTACAGTCAATTTTGCCTTGCCTAGAGGTAAACAATTGGATGTGCTCTTTAGATTACCAGAACACCCATCTCCACATCAAAATAGTCAAAGCTTCCCCAAAAATCCTTCACTTCTGCCTGGGAACCTGTAATTGCCATTCATATCCTTGACTTTTGGTTCTCCACAGCCCCACAGGTGTTCACCAAGTACATGTCCATTGTAGCAGCTCACCTGTGACTACATGGGGTTTGAGTCTTCCACAGTCATGACTGTCCCCTACCTGCCCCAACAATGGAATCATTAGTCAGTGTCAGGGACCACTTGTTCCAACTCTGTCTGCCTGTCCTTGAGCTATCCATAAACCATCAGAAGCCAATTCTTCAACTGACAAATACCGCTCAGTTCACGGGATGTCATCTAGACACACCTACATCCATACTGACACTTCCCCAGACAGATTTCAGACACTATGGAATGCCATCTAGACTCTTTCTCTCCGATTATCCTACAACTGCCCTAGTCCTCCAGGATCTGAGACAAATGGCTCCATCTGTTCTGATGGTGCATTTCACTTGCTTCCACATGAGGATTTTGCACTGGCTCCTAAAGGCTGAATAGTTTCATGTTTCTTAGTCTCTTTCAACCCGATTATCGTATCTAACCTTTATAAGGAACTGTTACAATTGGGGCTGAATCCCCCCTGCATTAATTCTGGGAGATCCTTTATTGTCCAACCACCACTGGATGTAGTCACCATGGATCAGTCTGGAAGAGAACATCTTTCACATCAGTCTCTTTTGATCCTGTCAGTCGTCCACATGTTGTAAAACTGCAGGGCTACCTCCCTCGAGGGGTGATGTCTATTCAGGCAGACAATATAATAGTTGTTTGGTACATCAACTTGCAATGGGGAACCATGAGGGCATATCAGTGGGCAATTACTTTTCCTCACTTTCTAATTGCAATGCATATCCCCAGGAATATAATTTTCCTTAAAAACAGGCTAAGCAGGTCTGTCCTTATAGGTTCGTAGGACGATACTAGCCTATTGGCCCAGAAGCCCTTATAAGCCTAGCCAAGAATTACACCCATGTTCCCACAAAGTCAGCACCTGTTTTCCTTATCTAGTATGGACACAGGTGGGATCTCAGGGGTATATTTTCCAATCCAGTCGTCCAGGTTCCTCTTAAAGAGGGCTAGTGAGATACTCTTCTTGACCTGGAGAGGGAGTCAGTTCCAGAAATGGGGGAGTCATTTGGACACAAATCTATCCCGTTAACAAGTTCTATTAATGTCACCGACCAGGTTGAGGCCTTGCATGTGGGTTGTGCAAGTGGAGTTTGAATTATGGATATGCAGCAACTCCATCAAGGCTAAGTATGGGACGGCCTTGTATGCCATATACAGGTCACCTCTGAGCAGTCTGTATGAGACTGAGTAGAGGGACAGGGCTTTTAACCTATCTGTATAGGATAGGTGTTTGAGACCCTGGATTTTCCTGGTTAGGGACCTCTGTGGTCTCTCCAGCTGCTGCATGTGCTTGGCAAGGTACATGCTGAAGGGGGCGTTATACTTGATAATGGGTCTGATAAGGGAAGAGTACAGGGATGTTATGACCTCCTTGTTCCTGGATGAAATATCCTTACTTATGAGGTGGGCCATGTAAAATGCCTTCTGTACAATAGAGGCAATGTGATGGTCAAAAGTTAGGTTGCTATCAACCTGGGTGCCCAAGTCCTTCACGACTGACTAGGTGCTTAGTACGTTGCTAATGTGATAATTAGTGAGGATGCTATTTTCTCCAAAGGGGATAATGATGCATTTCTTGGCATTCAGTTTGAGGCCATGCTTCTGGCACCAGTTATTAATCTGGTTAAGGCCCTCTTAGAGGATGTTTACATCATTAGGGGAATTTATGACAGTGTCCAGCTTACAGTTATCTTCAAACTTGGTCAGCCACAAACCACTGGTTTTAGCTTGCACCTCAGAAAAGTATATCTCAAACAGTAGAAGGCCCAAGACAGATCCCAATGCTTTGTGAGTTGTCTCTCAATCCAGCAGTGGCACAATAGATTTTCAGGTTCTGTAGTCAACCTTGCTGTGATCTCTTTGCTTCCCCATCCATTACCAAATGCAGCAAGTTTGTTGCCCTGATCCCCCCCCCAGTGGAGCAGTCCCTGAGAGATGCTCTAGTTGAGCAGTGTCCTCCTAGTCTACTTTATGCATATCCTACCCTTGCCCTTATCCCGATTTCTGCAGAAAGAGATCAGACGCAAAGCCACAGTGTTCCTGTTTGTCCCCTATTCAGCCAGGATAATTTGGTTTTCTGTCTAAGGCCTCACATCAGAGAACCCCCTTGATCTTGGATCCCAGAAATAATCTAATTTCCCGCCTATCAGGGAAACTTCACATGGACCTTCAGAACTTCAGACTAACTGCTTGGTTTCTCCACCTCCAATGATGGCCATTAATCCAGCCTTATCCGTTGATGTAGTTAGAATTCTATCTGCTTTCCTGAAGGAATCCACTTGCAAGCTTTATTGCCAGAAGTGGATATGTTTCTTGATCTGTGCATCGTTACAAGACAATGACCCCTTTTCTGCTCCTGTTCCAGATATATTACTCTTGCTGGTTAACATGTTCCAACTTCTCTACAATTAATGTGCAGTCAGGAGACATTTCTAATTTTCATGCTGGTCATGAAGCCCACTCTCTGGCTTCTCAATAATTCTGCAAGGCCTTTCTCAAGGAAGTATTCCTACTCCAACCTCCAGTTAGAGAACCAGTGCCTCAATGGATCTCATTTTCATACTGGAAGTTTTAACAAAGTCACTGTGTGAGCCAGCATCCTGTGGACTCTTGAAGTTTCTCTCTTGGAAAACTTTTTTTTCTTGGTTGTTATCACTTATGCCAGAAGAGTAGCCAAACTACAGGCCCTGTCTTCTTCAGTTCTTTATTTGGTGTTTCACAAGGATAGAGTGTCCCTCCATACTAATCCTTCTTCCCAAAGATGACTTCTGTGGCAAACATGAACCAGCCAATTCACTTATGTGACTTTTTAACAAATCATTCAAATAAAGGTGAATATATGCTACATACCCTGGATTTGCATACCTGCACAAAACGGAGTCCTTCTGGAAAACATAGCTCTTTATCTCCTTTACAGTCAATAAGCTGAGGTCATGACTGATCAAAAACAACCTGCCTAGGTGGCTTCAGATTGCATTTCTTATGTTTACTCAATTCACAGTCATTATTTACCATGTATATGCAAGGCTCATTTCAACAGATCCTGTTGCCATTTCACCAGCCTTTTTTAAAAAAATTTTAGTTGCTGAGATTTGTTCATTGGCAATATGATCTACACTGCATTCCTTTCTTAAGCATTACAGATTAAATGCTGTATCAAAGTCTAGGACCTCATTTGAAGTTAACATACTCAGGGATCTCCTATCATGATGTCTCTGGGTATCTTTTAGCTGGAGATTCTGACCCATAAATTGGATCGGACAGATAGAATGAATAGGCTACAGTAATTATGTACTTGCCATAATACTGACTTCTTTTATTGATGTCCATCCAATACAAACTTGCCTTTGCACCCTCTTCCAAATTGTCACTTTGTAAGAGCTGAAGGTTATTTTCTTTTGTGTCATGGACTACCTTGAATCCTCCTTCATTAATTGGTGCCAAACTTGATCCGAGGTATCTTTACACACAAAGGCATTATGGGAAAATAATTTTTGAAAGAGTCTGTGGCTGGCGCACTGGTTTTGCCTGCTCTGATCCAACAATCACCTTAAGGACACATAAGTCATATTAGAAGGATGTGAATGATAGGATCCTATGTTATGATAAGTGCAGTACTGCTATTTTTGCATTAATGTGCATTTTCTGAAGGATGTGAAGTCCAAAATGAAACATGGGTATCTGTCATTACTAGTGATTGCAGTCCTCAACAATTTTCTAGAAAAACACAGATGTTATGAGATACACACCAAAAATATGAGAAATCAGTTGATCTAACAGTGAAATGTATCTTTTTTTGGTCATCAGATGTTTGACTTCATATTCACAGAAAGCTATACACTGAGATATGTTCAGATACTCATTTTGTGACATAGTTTCATAGAAGTCTGTTGAAAATAAGAATAATAGCAGAATAAAGTTCCAAATTTTACTGGTTCGAAACATCTCTGAAAAAAGAATATCAGTACTTACTAAATTAAATAAATGACGTGATATTGAATACATACTTAGTTTTATTAAATGGGTATCAAAGGTTATTAAGTGGGTATCAAAGGTTATATAACATTAACTAAAAAATAATATATATAATATATTACCATAACTTTGGAAGTTGACACAGTTAAGTTCATTTGTTATACATTTAATGTAAATAATCGTTTTCATGAAATCAGCAGCAGTGCCCTGGCTCAGACTCCTGGCAGAAATATGCAGAATATCTCATTTGCAATTCATTAGCATTCCTATATAATACATGCTTTGATGCAAAATAAATTAATACTCCTTTTTCTTTTTAATTAAGTAATTCTTAACGGTAGTGAAAGTCAAACCCAACGACAAAATAATCAACTGAATACAACACTGATCTTAATGTATACTAAATATGGACGTCAAAATCTGCACAATCATTTTAGTCTCAATCAATAAAACATGTATCCATTCCTGTCTTAACAGTTATCAGTTTAGAGCATGAAGACAATTTAGGAAACGTACTCCATTATGAATTCCATAATTGTGAATTCCGTGTGCGATAACGACTTTGAGTACTGGTGAGTGTGCATGTGCTGTGTATGCAAGTTATTCAGATTCCAAGTATGATTCATATTGTGTTTTGTATGATTTTAAGGTATTTATGTTACAGAGATGAATTTTTTATTTATTTATTTTTGTGGCATATCAATTAAAGAAAACTCAGGGCCCAACATGGCTTTATATATTTTGCATTTCTAACACTTGTTGACATACTATAAATATGGGGTATGGATGGAGGCCCAAAAAGTTCATGGAGAGATTCTTTAGCCTGGGAGGATGGACAAGTTTGTTTTTGACTGTGTGTGTGTGTGTGTGTGTGTGTGTGTGTGTGTTTTGGGAGGTATTGAGCTGCATGTAAATTCAGTCAGACATTGTGCGCGCCAACACAACTTAAATGTGACAAACGCCAATGCGGACACTACTTCCGAAGTCCTTGGTTAATGCCATACAGCAATGCAAGGAAATTAGGCTGTTCCCACAGAATCCTGCAAAATCCATATCAATACGGATAAAATATGCTACTCTGCAGTGAATGAACTGCAACAGGCTCCAGTTCTGCAAGCTATAGAGGAGCATCTGGCTGTGCCTCCTTGAAGGCAGACAGCTAGACAGACAGCCAGGCTATAAACCAACTCTCAGATCAAGAAATCATTGACCGATACTGCATAGACAGTTGGTTCAGGCTGTGTGAAACATGTGTGCCTCACACGTCTGTGTGGACATTGCATGGCAACCCTTACCCTCTCTAAACAAAAGTTTATTTGAGCCTAGGTGTCCTGGCATCTAGAACATTCCACTGACATATAGGAGTGTCACAGACAGCTGCCAGTTGTATCCTTGCAAAATTCTGTCAGCAATGTGCACCAAGGTTGATAAACACATATACTTTACATCTACACCCACAGAGCAGCAAACTAATGTGCCATTTCTTTAACATCACAAACCTCCCCTATGTTTTTAGTGCAATAGACTGCATCCACATACTTATTAAGACCCCCGTGCAACCAGAAGCAGAAAGATACAGCAATGGAAAGGGGTGGCTGTCATTGCCAGGTGGTGTGTGCAGCAGATGGCAGCATAACAAACATTGTGGTGACAAACCCTGGGAGTGTCCATGATGCTGCCATATTGAGGGAAAGTAGTCTGAAGGCTGCATTTCAGTAGGGTGAAATACCTGAGGGACTTCTTCTGTGTAAGTACAGGAACGCGACTTGGATATAAGCTAAATATATCCATATCAACGTTATTCTTGATGACATCATATTTGTTTCCCTCCCATAACAGGTGACCATGGTTATCCACTCAAGCCATAGCTAATGACCACATACACAGAACCTTTCACCCCTGCAGTGCAGGCCTACAATTAAGCAGATGCCACAACATGAAATATCACAGAGCATGTTTTTTGGAGTACTGAAAGCCAGGCTCAGATGTCTGGATACATCAAGGTATGCAAAGCAATACATACCCGAAAAGGCAGTGTGAATGATTACTGTGTGTGTGCTGTGCTACACAATATGCTAACAACAATACATGACAGTCTTCCTGCTTGGGATGTGGGTAAACTACCTGAAGAACTCCAGATGTTTGAAGAGGACATTCTGCAGCTATCAGATGAGGAGCAGCAGAATACAGGGGGCAGAAAAACAATCATGGGTGACAGAGTATGTGACTCCAACTCCAGGCTCAGGCAACACAGCAATGTTTGATGCACATACCTTTGAGTCATGACAAGTCACATGTATATAAGTACATACAGTAAATATTGATGTTCAGGAGTTTTCCACCATAGCAAAACAGGCTGCATCTAATGGAAATTACCCACTAGATGTGCACTCTGAGCATCAGGCATAACAACATAACTCTAATATAAAACATTCTGAATGTGTGCAACTCTATCCAGACACAGACCATCAACTCCAGCCTCAAGTGACACAGGTATGCATACAGACTCATATGATGTGTATCTGTATGGCAGACAACAAGGGACATACCTCTGTGAAACCCATTCCTATCTCTTCATTATCAAATGATGCAAACAGGAAACCAAGTCAGGCCATACTATGAATTGTTGTTACTATCACAAGCAATATTACAACCAATATATATCAATGTAAAGTATGGATAAAGTATTATGTATTGATGGAGTCACCTATGCTTAGTAAAAATGTCAGACTCCTGTAGCACCAGGCTTCACAACATCCACAGACAGATGACATTGTCATTGGTCTGCACAGCAATCATCATCACCACGGGGTAAGATTGAAACTACAGAACATAGTGGATCAGCTGTCAGCATTACTGTAATGCAGTCTAGGGTGCCCATACCATACCATATGCAACTTACACCACAGTTCGGGCTGACACTACCATGTATGGAAGCACTCGGCCTAGGTTGCTCCACAGAGGAGACTAATGGGGCGATGCCAGCATGTAGAGACACACTGTGAGAAGGAGAACAGGTGCAAGTTGACTGGTCGTGACTGCCAGACTCGTACCAGATTATCTAGCAGCAGATGTGTGTGCATGTTGCAGGGTAGACATCAACACCTGAGGGCAAGTGTTAGTCTACTGAAAATGGACCTGTCTCTCCATGTGGCACTTGGCTAAGCACAGTCAGGACACGCAGAACTTGCTCATAGTATGGTATTGCTGTAGTACAGCCGTAAACATGGATTCAACAGATCGTGCCACAGATAATAAGCTTTCATTCTATGCAGCCAGTGCCACCATGACCTCACTGTGTCTGTGCTTCTGTCCTTCATGCAGCACACTAGGCTGGTGTGCAGCACAATCCATAGCACAGGCAAGTGTATGAATGTCAGATACTTGACGTCATTGGGAACATTCATTTGCCTGTAGGACTAGGCGGCCATCCCCTGACATGTGCCCATGCCCACCAGCTACATGCATGCATCTACTGTGCTGGGCAGTATTGCTGTGTTGTGGGGAAATTTCAACATCACCAACAAACTCAACATGGGGCTGTGATCCACAGGCCTCACTCATCTGATGCTACCACATTGTCAGAATGGATGGACAAGTTTTTCTCCACATCTGAGGCTATAGCCTCCTCCACATGATTTTCACTATATGGGCTGGACTGTATCACAAAATATGTGTTCTGTGGGCCAAGGTCCATGCTACCATACTAAGGCACAACAGATCCCACATCGGATCATGGGATGGCCTGATGGAGGATGAAGGCAGTGGACATGGCAAAAAAAGAGGCAGATGACACAGTTCAGGTAAACTTGCTCATATCACATGATGAATATTATTGACATATGACACACACACACACACACACACACATATATATATATATATATATATATATATATATATATATATATATATATATATATATATTATATGGGTTCCCTTTGAACGGTCAACATTTCACAATGTCGACATTCATATGGCCTAGACCATATAATCGATATTTGAAATGTTGACCATAGGAAATCAGCATCTCCCTACAGTGCAGAATGGAAAGATTTCCACTTCCACACTGTAGTGTGATCTCAGAGTTACTATATTTAAGTTCTGAGGGGTGTGGGGGGTGAAGCCCCCCTGCTAGCAGCGTTAAGGTAATTTTTTTTTTGTTTTTTATGTTCTACTTGTATGGTCGACATTTCAAATATCGATCGTATGGTCTCGGCGATATGAATTTCGACATTGTGAAATGTCGACCATATCAAGTAGACCCATATTTTATATGTATATATATATATATATATATATATATATATATATATATATATATATATATATAAATAATCACTACAATGTTACAGATAATAACTTACCAGGAGGTCTTGTCCAATTATGGCCAATGAAACCTATATAACAGGGAGTTGGCAACGATGCTACATATGCAACATACATCATATATGTGAGGAATACAAACATAACACACATCTGACGTGCTATTGTGGGAATCCAGTGCTGGAGGCCAGGGCTGAAATGCAACTGTTGCAGGGAAACAAAGACATAAACACAGCATTATTAATCACATACTTGCCAGCATGTACCATTTCAACTGTGGTAAAACACATTGTAGGTAATAAATTCATTTATAAGTTGATCCATGGGAGAGATGCTGATGGTGGCTCTTCAATGCAGAGATAGAAGGACACAGTATTAATGGAGGACAACAACAGGAGTAACAGCAATGACATGTCTGAAACAAATAATAGCATACCAGTTACACCATATAGATGTGATGAGTTTGACATAATGAGGATCATGCAGTGGAAAAGTACAGACAAAGCAAACACAGTCATGTATGCAGGCACTGGCATAGGTGCATGATGACATATACAACACAGTAATAGGAAATGGTGATACTCATGTTACATATGATACACCTGTTGGCCAGCTGTCCCTGTGTAGAAAAATAGCAACATTAATTATGTACAACACAGTTATGCTGCCCAGTACTGCACCCTATGTACATGGTGGGTAAACATACCTGGTCTGTCCGTAGGTTCACCTGCACGGCTCATGCCCCAGAAGATGCACCTGTAGGTTACAATGTTATGGAAATATCAATATGAGATTATACAACATTTGAGTGACAGCAGGCAGAGCCAATAGCAGGTAATGGTCACAGTAACAGTATATGGAGACAATTACCTGGTGTGCCTGATGTCGTACAGAAGTAGATGGACCATTGCAAATGATTGCAGACAACATTATACAAGTTGGTTGCACTGTAATGTATGTACTGAATTTGTATGGCAACATGGCATTACACTTACATTTGTCATCATCACCCCCTGTGGACCCATGTGCATGATGCAGTTCTGCTGCTGCAACACAAAAATAACAATATATTAATATGAATTTAACAATCTGTACTGAGATACTTTATATGCAACAGTGTTGTGCAAGGCAAAACCTATATGTGCGGCCTGGTACATCTGCTTCTATCTTATCTGTGGGTATACGGCACTCCATATGCAGTGATGTGAGAAACTGTGTGTTCTCATCTGGGAGTGTCAATGGTGGGCCACCACTGGTGGCATCCCTTGACCTCTCTTACTAGTGTACCCAGTTGGCTGCATGAAGGATCATGTCAGAACGCAATTGGTGAGAGGCCTCCCGGGATCTATTGTGACCTCCCACAGCATTAATCATGTTGGTGAAGTTAGTCCACATTGCATTCCTCCAGACTGTATTGCCTGCCCATCCAAGGAGTCTCCATCCATGTTGGCACAGACCATCTATTATAATTTTGTTTTCCTGCAGAGAAAAGCTGTCACCCCTGGGTATATTTGCCATCTGGAAGACAGTTATATGCACATGATTAAATTAATATGGGGGCCCACATATGGCAATAATTGTGTTGACAGCTTATGCAAATATACCCTCTCTGCATTCCAATGCACTTTCAAATTCTAGGAGATAGGCCCTATCATGTGTAGTACTGTGACATATAAAATAAAATATATGATATGAAAACACGTCTGCATACATAAGACTTGGAACAACAACATAACTTGTGATATCTGTAGAGGCTGTATGTGGGATTTGAACACATTACAGTGGATATCACAGCAGTGGAGATCCAAAAAAAACAGCATCATGCCACACAGACCACAAACTCTACATGCAGTTCACATTAATGCACTACACATAACATATGTGTAAAACAAAAATGTTTGATGGCTGTCACACCTGTATTGTCATTAACTGAAATGTAACTAAAGCCTAAACAGCCTAAACAGACAACCTGTGTGAAAAAAAAGCAGACATATTAACCTGAACTGTTATACATGATTAGATTCTATCAAAACAATTGATAAGGAGCAGTGAATGCTATCCTCATTAGCAGAGGGTATCTATACATTATCAGTTGAACAACTTGCGGAAAATGTCAGCATCCATATCTATATGCATGCCACAGACAGTACATGGTAAACAGACATAAACAGATATATTTAAACTGAGGCATATGTCTACTACATCTTTAAGTAAGCATCAATAAGTAAATATCTGTACGATAACTGCAAATGCATACTACATAGCAACAGATGGATAATGTCAGAATTTGTAGGTTTCTGTACATATACCAAAGACTGTACAGAGTCACCTGCAACGTGTATGGAAAATTTGTCAGTGCGTACTTGTGTACTGTTCGCTGTTGCTATTTACATTTTTCTGTATAAATGCATATGGGGAAGCAGTGCTTGTTAGTGATGCAGATGTGCCCACCTGTATACATACAGGTCAGGCCTACATACTTCCAGTAAGTCACATACATTCTTTATATTGCACACAAGTTTCCATGAATACATCAATGTAAGCATATACATATAAATTTCTAATGAGGAATGATAACATAGATCTGTAAGGAGAGAAACATAGCCCAATATAACAATGCTAGCAAGTGCAAAATTACCTTTGCAGCTACCTGTGAGTCAGGTATACTTGAAAGTAAGACCAGCTATGTGCACACAGCTTTTAAATCCCATTTGCACCATACGTAATAGATTCATTAAAATTCAAAGTTTTGGAATCCCATTTGTGCACACTTGCATAAGTTCTCAAAATTCTGAACAGTAACCAGTAGCTCAGCTTAACAAGAAGGTGCTCTATGCAAATACCCAATAGGGGTTGTTAAATGGGACCATATTTAGCATGTGCCAGTTATCTTTCAGTGATCTGATACCATCCTGTAAGTGCCTCTTTTAAATAGTGATTTTGATACATTTACAGATCAGACCATTGCTCCCTGTGAACTGAGTGGGACCTCAATGAGCAATTTTTTGAATTGTGATCTATCAACCTTTACAACATTACATTTTTACCTTTTCTCACATTTTGTCTTAGTATTCACCTTTTCCCTGCATCCTTGAAACACATCATAATTGGCCAAGACTGTGGTGAAATAACTGAATCAAGTTAGGAGTCTGAAGGTTGTTAGGTCTCCAGAAGTTATGGGTTTCCAGATGTTCTGACGTGCATCTTAAGACCTTTTTTTTAACAACCCCCTAGACATACCATTCAGCTTTGCTTTATTCTGGCATCCTTTCAACATGCATAACTGGCCACAGTAAACTATAATAACTGTGGATTAAATAAGTGAATTAAGCTGGCGGCCTTGGTGCTTAGTGGCCTCTACAAGCCATGGGCATATAGATGCTCTGAGGTGCATTTTAGAGCTATTTTCCGAAATTTTGATCCAGTGATGGCCTGAATAAAACCTATGAGTAAAAAAGAAATTCTGCTTTTTTTCTTTCAAGAAAAAAAAAGTAATGTCTGATACAGTCTCGTACACAATAAACTGAGATGACAATTACTTGGAAGGATGCATAAATCACTTATGGGAAGTATCTGCCCCCTAAAAAAGGCAACTTCTGTATATTCCTCTGGTGTTAGCTTGAGATAAAGGTACAAAATGACCACAGCTGTATATATTATATTATAAATGGCTGTTGTAAGTCATAGATACAGCATGCCTCATCACCCCTATCCTCCCAAAAGGCATGCACTTTTTATGTACCACACTGATGAGACACGAAAAAAGTCAAAGAACAACTGAGCTAATGTCTCATATGATGGATAATCCTTGTTTGGTCCTTCCTTGAAAGAGAACATAGAGAAGAACATTTCTGCTGTGGGTATTACATTTGAGACCCTGCAAAGATTGTATAATATGAAACAAAAGGGTCCCATATTGCTGTGCTTTAGGAAAGCCAAGCATCAGGCAGTTGAGTCCAATTCTGACAGTGGTGTGGCTGAGTCAGAGACAGCCCCTTCAGTGGATGCAGGCCCTAAGACTTAGGAGTCCATAGAACCTTGGATACAGTGGCTCCTTCTCCGACAGGCAACCCCATCATCCCTGAAGGACTGCCTGACTACTCCCCTCTGGAGGCAATTGGGAGTCATTTATCCCTCTATTTCCCCCAGCATGGATGGCTATCACACAAAATAAATGGGTAAGAAGGATAATATCCAGAATTTATACATTTTCCCTTTCCCAACCACACCCAAAATTGAGACAGCTGCCTTCAGATGTTCCACTCTCCAGCTAAAGGAAGCCAAATGCAAAGTTGTCTCTTTGATTGAAAAAGGAGCTACCCAAGAGGTCCTACCATATCAGAAAAGGTTGGGAGTTTATTCAAGATTCTTTTCAATTCTGAAAAAAAGGACCATAAGCCCATTTGGGACTTCAGTCATCTAAACAATTATGTGAAGAAGATCCATTTATGTATGGTCACAGTACAGTCAATTTTGCCTTGCCTAGAGGTAAACAATTGGATGTGCTCTTTAGATTACCAGAACACCCATCTCCACATCAAAATAGTCAAAGCTTCCCCAAAAATCCTTCACTTCTGCCTGGGAACCTGTAATTGCCATTCATATCCTTGACTTTTGGTTCTCCACAGCCCCACAGGTGTTCACCAAGTACATGTCCATTGTAGCAGCTCACCTGTGACTACATGGGGTTTGAGTCTTCCACAGTCATGACTGTCCCCTACCTGCCCCAACAATGGAATCATTAGTCAGTGTCAGGGACCACTTGTTCCAACTCTGTCTGCCTGTCCTTGGAGCTATCCATAAACCATCAGAAGCCAATTCTTCAACTGACAAATACCGTTCAGTTCACGGGATGTCATCTAGACACACCTACATCCATACTGACACTTCCCCAGACAGATTTCAGACACTATGGAATGCCATCTAGACTCTTTCTCTCCGATTATCCTACAACTGCCCTAGTCCTCCAGGATCTGAGACAAATGGCTCCATCTGTTCTGATGGTGCATTTCACTTGCTTCCACATGAGGATTTTGCACTGGCTCCTAAAGGCTGAATAGTTTCATGTTTCTTAGTCTCTTTCAACCCGATTATCGTATCTAACCTTTATAAGGAACTGTTACAATTGGGGCTGAATCCCCCCTGCATTAATTCTGGGAGATCCTTTATTGTCCAACCACCACTGGATGTAGTCACCATGGATCAGTCTGGAAGAGAACATCTTTCACATCAGTCTCTTTTTGATCCTGTCAGTCGTCCACATGTTGTAAAAACTGCAGGGCTACCTCCCTCGAGGGGTGATGTCTATTCAGGCAGACAATATAATAGTTGTTTGGTACATCAACTTGCAATGGGGAACCATGAGGGCATATCAGTGGGCAATTACTTTTCCTCACTTTCTAATTGCAATGCATATCCCCAGGAATATAATTTTCCTTAAAAACAGGCTAAGCAGGTCTGTCCTTATAGGTTCGTAGGACGATACTAGCCTATTGGCCCAGAAGCCCTTATAAGCCTAGCCAAGAATTACACCCATGTTCCCACAAAGTCAGCACCTGTTTTCCTTATCTAGTATGGACACAGGTGGGATCTCAGGGGTATATTTTCCAATCCAGTCGTCCAGGTTCCTCTTAAAGAGGGCTAGTGAGATACTCTTCTTGACCTGGAGAGGGAGTCAGTTCCAGAAATGGGGGAGTCATTTGGACACAAATCTATCCCGTTAACAAGTTCTATTAATGTCACCGACCAGGTTGAGGCCTTGCATGTGGGTTGTGCAAGTGGAGTTTGAATTATGGATATGCAGCAACTCCATCAAGGCTAAGTATGGGACGGCCTTGTATGCCAGATACAGGTCACCTCTGAGCAGTCTGTATGAGACTGAGTAGAGGGACAGGGCTTTTAACCTATCTGTATAGGATAGGTGTTTGAGACCCTGGATTTTCCTGGTTAGGGACCTCTGTGGTCTCTCCAGCTGCTGCATGTGCTTGGCAAGGTACATGCTGAAGGGGGCGTTATACTTGATAATGGGTCTGATAAGGGAAGAGTACAGGGATGTTATGACCTCCTTGTTCCTGGATGAAATATCCTTACTTATGAGGTGGGCCATGTAAAATGCCTTCTGTACAATAGAGGCAATGTGATGGTCAAAAGTTAGGTTGCTATCAACCTGGGTGCCCAAGTCCTTCACGACTGACTAGGTGCTTAGTACGTTGCTAATGTGATAATTAGTGAGGATGCTATTTTCTCCAAAGGGGATAATGATGCATTTCTTGGCATTCAGTTTGAGGCCATGCTTCTGGCACCAGTTATTAATCTGGTTAAGGCCCTCTTAGAGGATGTTTACATCATTAGGGGAATTTATGACAGTGTCCAGCTTGCAGTTATCTTCAAACTTGGTCAGCCACAAACCACTGGTTTTAGCTTGCACCTCAGAAAAGTATATCTCAAACAGTAGAAGGCCCAAGACAGATCCCAATGCTTTGTGAGTTGTCTCTCAATCCAGCAGTGGCACAATAGATTTTCAGGTTCTGTAGTCAACCTTGCTGTGATCTCTTTGCTTCCCCATCCATTACCAAATGCAGCAAGTTTGTTGCCCTGATCCCCCCCCAGTGGAGCAGTCCCTGAGAGATGCTCTAGTTGAGCAGTGTCCTCCTAGTCTACTTTATGCATATCCTACCCTTGCCCTTATCCCGGATTTCTGCAGAAAGAGATCAGACGCAAAGCCACAGTGTTCCTGTTTGTCCCCTATTCAGCCAGGATAATTTGGTTTTCTGTCTAAGGCCTCACATCAGAGAACCCCCTTGATCTTGGATCCCAGAAATAATCTAATTTCCCGCCTATCAGGGAAACTTCACATGGACCTTCAGAACTTCAGACTAACTGCTTGGTTTCTCCACCTCCAATGATGGCCATTAATCCAGCCTTATCCGTTGATGTAGTTAGAATTCTATCTGCTTTCCTGAAGGAATCCACTTGCAAGCTTTATTGCCAGAAGTGGATATGTTTCTTGATCTGTGCATCGTTACAAGACAATGACCCCTTTTCTGCTCCTGTTCCAGATATATTACTCTTGCTGGTTAACATGTTCCAACTTCTCTACAATTAATGTGCAGTCAGGAGACATTTCTAATTTTCATGCTGGTCATGAAGCCCACTCTCTGGCTTCTCAATAATTCTGCAAGGCCTTTCTCAAGGAAGTATTCCTACTCCAACCTCCAGTTAGAGAACCAGTGCCTCAATGGATCTCATTTTCATACTGGAAGTTTTAACAAAGTCACTGTGTGAGCCAGCATCCTGTGGACTCTTGAAGTTTCTCTCTTGGAAAACTTTTTTTTCTTGGTTGTTATCACTTATGCCAGAAGAGTAGCCAAACTACAGGCCCTGTCTTCTTCAGTTCTTTATTTGGTGTTTCACAAGGATAGAGTGTCCTCCATACTAATCCTTCTTCCCAAAGATGACTTCTGTGGCAAACATGAACCAGCCAATTCACTTATGTGACTTTTTAACAAATCATTCAAATAAAGGTGAATATATGCTACATACCCTGGATTTGCATACCTGCACAAAACGGAGTCCTTCTGGAAAACATAGCTCTTTATCTCCTTTACAGTCAATAAGCTGAGGTCATGACTGATCAAAAACAACCTGCCTAGGTGGCTTCAGATTGCATTTCTTATGTTTACTCAATTCACAGTCATTATTTACCATGTATATGCAAGGCTCATTTCAACAGATCCTGTTGCCATTTCACCAGCCTTTTTTAAAAAAATTTCAGTTGCTGAGATTTGTTCATTGGCAATATGATCTACACTGCATTCCTTTCTTAAGCATTACAGATTAAATGCTGTATCAAAGTCTAGGACCTCATTTGAAGTTAACATACTCAGGGATCTCCTATCATGATGTCTCTGGGTATCTTTTAGCTGGAGATTCTGACCCATAAATTGGATCGGACAGATAGAATGAATAGGCTACAGTAATTATGTACTTGCCATAATACTGACTTCTTTTATTGATGTCCATCCAATACAAACTTGCCTTTGCACCCTCTTCCAAATTGTCACTTTGTAAGAGCTGAAGGTTATTTTCTTTTGTGTCATGGACTACCTTGAATCCTCCTTCATTAATTGGTGCCAAACTTGATCCGAGGTATCTTTACACACAAGGGCATTATGGGAAAATAATTTTTGAAAGAGTCTGTGGCTGGCGCACTGGTTTTGCCTGCTCTGATCCAACAATCACCTTAAGGACACATAAGTCATATTAGAAGGATGTGAATGATAGGATCCTATGTTATGATAAGTGCAGTACTGCTATTTTTGCATTAATGTGCATTTTCTGAAGGATGTGAAGTCCAAAATGAAACATGGGTATCTGTCATTACTAGTGATTGCAGTCCTCAACAATTTTCTAGAAAAACACAGATGTTATGAGATACACACCAAAAATATGAGAAATCAGTTGATCTAACAGTGAAATGTATCTTTTTTTGGTCATCAGATGTTTGACTTCATATTCACAGAAAGCTATACACTGAGATATGTTCAGATACTCATTTTGTGACATAGTTTCATAGAAGTCTGTTGAAAATAAGAATAATAGCAGAATAAAGTTCCAAATTTTACTGGTTCGAAACATCTCTGAAAAAAGAATATCAGTACTTACTAAATTAAATAAATGACGTGATATTGAATACATACTTAGTTTTATTAAATGGGTATCAAAGGTTATTAAGTGGGTATCAAAGGTTATATAACATTAACTAAAAAATAATATATATAATATATTACCATAACTTTGGAAGTTGACACAGTTAAGTTCATTTGTTATACATTTAATGTAAATAATCGTTTTCATGAAATCAGCAGCAGTGCCCTGGCTCAGACTCCTGGCAGAAATATGCAGAATATCTCATTTGCAATTCATTAGCATTCCTATATAATACATGCTTTGATGCAAAATAAATTAATACTCCTTTTTCTTTTCAATTAAGTAATTCTTAACGGTAGTGAAAGTCAAACCCAACGACAAAATAATCAACTGAATACAACACTGATCTTAATGTATACTAAATATGGACGTCAAAATCTGCACAATCATTTTAGTCTCAATCAATAAAACATGTATCCATTCCTGTCTTAACAGTTATCAGTTTAGAGCATGAAGACAATTTAGGAAACGTACTCCATTATGAATTCCATAATTGTGAATTCCGTGTGCGATAACGACTTTGAGTACTGGTGAGTGTGCATGTGCTGTGTATGCAAGTTATTCAGATTCCAAGTATGATTCATATTGTGTTTTGTATGATTTTAAGGTATTTATGTTACAGAGATGAATTATTTATTTATTTATTTTTGTGGCATATCAATTAAAGAAAACTCAGGGCCCAACATGGCTTTATATATTTTGCATTTCTAACACTTGTTGACATACTATAAATATGGGGTATGGATGGAGGCCCAAAAAGTTCATGGAGAGATTCTTTAGCCTGGGAGGATGGACAAGTTTGTTTTTGACTGTGTGTGTGTGTGTGTGTGTGTGTGTGTGTGTGTGTGTGTGTGTGTGTGTGTGTGTGTGTGTGTGTGTGTGTGTGTGTGTGTGTGTTTTGGGAGGTATTGAGCTGCATGTAAATTCAGTCAGACATTGTGCGCGCCAACACAACTTAAATGTGACAAACGCCAATGCGGACACTACTTCCGAAGTCCTTGGTTAATGCCATACAGCAATGCAAGGAAATTAGGCTGTTCCCACAGAATCCTGCAAAATCCATATCAATACGGATAAAATATGCTACTCTGCAGTGAATGAACTGCAACAGGCTCCAGTTCTGCAAGCTATAGAGGAGCATCTGGCTGTGCCTCCTTGAAGGCAGACAGCTAGACAGACAGCCAGGCTATAAACCAACTCTCAGATCAAGAAATCATTGACCGATACTGCATAGACAGTTGGTTCAGGCTGTGTGAAACATGTGTGCCTCACACGTCTGTGTGGACATTGCATGGCAACCCTTACCCTCTCTAAACAAAAGTTTATTTGAGCCTAGGTGTCCTGGCATCTAGAACATTCCACTGACATATAGGAGTGTCACAGACAGCTGCCAGTTGTATCCTTGCAAAATTCTGTCAGCAATGTGCACCAAGGTTGATAAACACATATACTTTACATCTACACCCACAGAGCAGCAAACTAATGCGCCATTTCTTTAACATCACAAACCTCCCCTATGTTTTTAGTGCAATAGACTGCATCCACATACTATTAAGACCCCCGTGCAACCAGAAGCAGAAAGATACAGCAATGGAAAGGGGTGGCTGTCATTGCCAGGTGGTGTGTGCAGCAGATGGCAGCATAACAAACATTGTGGTGACAAACCCTGGGAGTGTCCATGATGCTGCCATATTGAGGGAAAGTAGTCTGAAGGCTGCATTTCAGTAGGGTGAAATACCTGAGGGACTTCTTCTGTGTAAGTACAGGAACGCGACTTGGATATAAGCTAAATATATCCATATCAACGTTATTCTTGATGACATCATATTTGTTTCCCCTCCCCATAACAGGTGACCATGGTTATCCACTCAAGCCATAGCTAATGACCACATACACAGAACCTTTCACCCCTGCAGTGCAGGCCTACAATTAAGCAGATGCCACAACATGAAATATCACAGAGCATGTTTTTTGGAGTACTGAAAGCCAGGCTCAGATGTCTGGATACATCAAGGTATGCAAAGCAATACATACCCGAAAAGGCAGTGTGAATGATTACTGTGTGTGTGCTGTGCTACACAATATGCTAACAACAATACATGACAGTCTTCCTGCTTGGGATGTGGGTAAACTACCTGAAGAACTCCAGATGTTTGAAGAGGACATTCTGCAGCTATCAGATGAGGAGCAGCAGAATACAGGGGGCAGAAAAAACAATCATGGGTGACAGAGTATGTGACTCCAACTCCAGGCTCAGGCAACACAGCAATGTTTGATGCACATACCTTTGAGTCATGACAAGTCACATGTATATAAGTACATACAGTAAATATTGATGTTCAGGAGTTTTCCACCATAGCAAAACAGGCTGCATCTAATGGAAATTACCCACTAGATGTGCACTCTGAGCATCAGGCATAACAACATAACTCTAATATAAAAACATTCTGAATGTGTACAACTCTATCCAGACACAGACCATCAACTCCAGCCTCAAGTGACACAGGTATGCATACAGACTCATATGATGTGTATCTGTATGGCAGACAACAAGGGACATACCTCTGTGAAACCCATTCCTATCTCTTCATTATCAAATGATGCAAACAGGAAACCAAGTCAGGCCATACTATGAATTGTTGTTACTATCACAAGCAATATTACAACCAATATATATCAATGTAAAGTATGGATAAAGTATTATGTATTGATGGAGTCACCTATGCTTAGTAAAAATGTCAGACTCCTGTAGCACCAGGCTTCACAACATCCACAGACAGATGACATTGTCATTGGTCTGCACAGCAATCATCATCACCACGGGGTAAGATTGAAACTACAGAACATAGTGGATCAGCTGTCAGCATTACTGTAATGCAGTCTAGGGTGCCCATACCATACCATATGCAACTTACACCACAGTTCGGGCTGACACTACCATGTATGGAAGCACTCGGCCCAGGTTGCTCCACAGAGGAGACTAATGGGGCGATGCCAGCATGTAGAGACACACTGTGAGAAGGAGAACAGGTGCAAGTTGACTGGTCATGACTGCCAGACTCGTACCAGATTATCTAGCAGCAGATGTGTGTGCATGTTGCAGGGTAGACATCGACACCTGAGGGCAAGTGTTAGTCTACTGAAAATGGACCTGTCTCTCCATGTGGCACTTGGCTAAGCACGGTCAGGACACGCAGAACTTGCTCATAGTATGGTATTGCTGTAGTACAGCCGTAAACATGGATTCAACAGATCGTGCCACAGATAACAAGCTTTCATTCTATGCAGCCAGTGCCACCATGACCTCACTGTGTCTGTGCTTCTGTCCTTCATGCAGCACACTAGGCTGGTGTGCAGCACAATCCATAGCACAGGCAAGTGTATGAATGTCAGATACTTGACGTCATTGGGAACATTCATTTGCCTGTAGGACTAGGCGGACATCCCCTGACATGTGCCCATGCCCACCAGCTACATGCATGCATCTACTGTGCTGGGCAGTATTGCTGTGTTGTGGGGAAATTTCAACATCACCAACAAACTCAACATGGGGCTGTGATCCACAGGCCTCACTCATCTGATGCTACCACATTGTCAGAATGGATGGACAAGTTTTTCTCCACATCTGAGGCTATAGCCTCCTCCACATGATTTTCACTATATGGGCTGGACTGTATCACAAAATATGTGTTCTGTGGGCCAAGGTCCATGCTACCATACTAAGGCACAACAGATCCCACATCGGATCATGGGATGGCCTGATGGAGGATGAAGGCAGTGGACATGGCAAAAAAAGAGGCAGATGACACAGTTCAGGTAAACTTGCTCATATCACATGATGAATATTATTGACATATGACACACACACACACACACACACATATATATATATATATATATATATACATATATATATATATATATATATATATATATATATATATATATTATATGGGTTCCCTTTGAACGGTCAACATTTCACAATGTCGACATTCATATGGCCTAGACCATATAATCGATATTTGAAATGTTGACCATAGGAAATCAGCATCTCCCTACAGTGCGGAATGGAAAGATTTCCACTTCCACACTGTAGTGTGATCTCAGAGTTACTATATTTAAGTTCTGAGGGGTGTGGGGGGTGAAGCCCCCCTGCTAGCAGCGTTAAGGTAATTTTTTGTTTGTTTTTTATGTTCTACTTGTATGGTCGACATTTCAAATATCGATCGTATGGTCTCGGCGATATGAATTTCGACATTGTGAAATGTCGACCATATCAAGTAGACCCATATTTTATATGTATATATATATATATATATATATATATATATATATATATATATATATATATATATATATAAATAATCACTACAATGTTACAGATAATAACTTACCAGGAGGTCTTGTCCAATTATGGCCAATGAAACCTATATAACAGGGAGTTGGCAACGATGCTACATATGCAACATACATCATATATGTGAGGAATACAAACATAACACACATCTGACGTGCTATTGTGGGAATCCAGTGCTGGAGGCCAGGGCTGAAATGCAACTGTTGCAGGGAAACAAAGACATAAACACAGCATTATTAATCACATACTTGCCAGCATGTACCATTTCAACTGTGGTAAAACACATTGTAGGTAATAAATTCATTTATAAGTTGATCCATGGGAGAGATGCTGATGGTGGCTCTTCAATGCAGAGATAGAAGGACACAGTATTAATGGAGGACAACAACAGGAGTAACAGCAATGACATGTCTGAAACAAATAATAGCATACCAGTTACACCATATAGATGTGATGAGTTTGACATAATGAGGATCATGCAGTGGAAAAGTACAGACAAAGCAAACACAGTCATGTATGCAGGCACTGGCATAGGTGCATGATGACATATACAACACAGTAATAGGAAATGGTGATACTCATGTTACATATGATACACCTGTTGGCCAGCTGTCCCTGTGTAGAAAAATAGCAACATTAATTATGTACAACACAGTTATGCTGCCCAGTACTGCACCCTATGTACATGGTGGGTAAACATACCTGGTCTGTCCGTAGGTTCACCTGCACGGCTCATGCCCCAGAAGATGCACCTGTAGGTTACAATGTTATGGAAATATCAATATGAGATTATACAACATTTGAGTGACAGCAGGCAGAGCCAATAGCAGGTAATGGTCACAGTAACAGTATATGGAGACAATTACCTGGTGTGCCTGATGTCGTACAGAAGTAGATGGACCATTGCAAATGATTGCAGACAACATTATACAAGTTGGTTGCACTGTAATGTATGTACTGAATTTGTATGGCAACATGGCATTACACTTACATTTGTCATCATCACCCCCTGTGGACCCATGTGCATGATGCAGTTCTGCTGCTGCAACACAAAAATAACAATATATTAATATGAATTTAACAATCTGTACTGAGATACTTTATATGCAACAGTGTTGTGCAAGGCAAAACCTATATGTGCGGCCTGGAACACCTGCTTCTATCCTATCTGTGGGTATACGGCACTCCATATGCAGTGATGTGAGAAACTGTGTGTTCTCATCTGGGAGTGTCAATGGTGGGCCACCACTGGTGGCATCCCTTGACCTCTCTTACTAGTGTACCCAGTTGGCTGCATGAAGGATCATGTCAGAACGCAATTGGTGAGAGGCCTCCCGGGATCTATTGTGACCTCCCACAGCATTAATCATGTTGGTGAAGTTAGTCCACATTGCATTCCTCCAGACTGTATTGCCTGCCCATCCAAGGAGTCTCCATCCATGTTGGCACAGACCATCTATTATAATTTTGTTTTCCTGCAGAGAAAAGCTGTCACCCCTGGGTATATTTGCCATCTGGAAGACAGTTATATGCACATGATTAAATTAATATGGGGGCCCACATATGGCAATAATTGTGTTGACAGCTTATGCAAATATACCCTCTCTGCATTCCAATGCACTTTCAAATTCTAGGAGATAGGCCCTATCATGTGTAGTACTGTGACATATAAAATAAAATATATGATATGAAAACATATCTGCATACATAAGACTTGGAACAACAACATAACTTGTGATATCTGTAGAGGCTGTATGTGGGATTTGAACACATTACAGTGGATATCACAGCAGTGGAGATCCAAAAAAAAACAGCATCATGCCATACAGACCACAAACTCTACATGCAGTTCACATTAACGCACTACACATAACATATGTGTAAAACAAAAATGTTTGATGGCTGTCACACCTGTATTGTCATTAACTGAAATGTAACTAAAGCCTAAACAGCCTAAACAGACAACCTGTGTGAAAAAAAAGCAGACATATTAACCTGAACTGTTATACATGATTAGATTCTATCAAAACAATTGATAAGGAGCAGTGAATGCTATCCTTATTAGCAGAGGGTATCTATACATTATCAGTTGAACAACTTGCGGAAAATGTCAGCATCCATATCCATATGCATGCCACAGACAGTACATGGTAAACAGACATAAACAGATATATTTAAACTGAGGCATATGTCTACTACATCTTTAAGTAAGCATCAATAAGTAAATATCTGTACGATAACTGCAAATGCATACTACATAGCAACAGATGGATAATGTCAGAATTTGTAGGTTTCTGTACATATACCAAAGACTGTACAGAGTCACCTGCAACGTGTATGGAAAATTTGTCAGTGCGTACTTGTGTACTGTTCGCTGTTGCTATTTACATTTTTCTGTATAAATGCATATGGGGAAGCAGTGCTTGTTAGTGATGCAGATGTGCCCACCTGTATACATACAGGTCAGGCCTACATACTTCCAGTAAGTCACATACATTCTTTATATTGCACACAAGTTTCCATGAATACATCAATGTAAGCATATACATATAAATTTCTAATGAGGAATGATAACATAGATCTGTAAGGAGAGAAACATAGCCCAATATAACAATGCTAGCAAGTGCAAAATTACCTTTGCAGCTACCTGTGAGTCAGGTATACTTGAAAGTAAGACCAGCTATGTGCACACAGCTTTTAAATCCCATTTGCACCATACGTAATGAGATTCATTAAAATTCAAAGTTTTGGAATCCCATTTGTGCACACTTGCATAAGTTCTCAAAATTCTGAACAGTAACCAGTAGCTCAGCTTAACAAGAAGGTGCTCTATGCAAATACCCAATAGGGGTTGTTAAATGGGACCATATTTAGCATGTGCCAGTTATCTTTCAGTGATCTGATACCATCCTGTAAGTGCCTCTTTTAAATAGTGATTTTGATACATTTACAGATCAGACCATTGCTCCCTGTGAACTGAGTGGGACCTCAATGAGCAATTTTTTGAACTGTGATCTATCAACCTTTACAACATTATCATCAAGATGACTACCTCCAGGAGACTTTGACATGTCTGGGTGCTCAATTGGACCAAGGAGGAAACCACCCAGATGTTGACTTTCTATGTTGGAATGGAACATCCCATGACAGCAGGACCATGGAACTTTGTGATGATGGATGTATGGAACCAGATTGCAAAACATCAACATCATATGGGAATCTACAGGACTGGAGTGTAGGTTCACTATGGCTATGATGACCTGCATCAGAAGGATACTGAGGTGCAGAGACAACCAGTGGATGCTTACAATAAGTATCACAATCCTACATATACCTGCACATTCCTAAGGAAGTCAGAGATATAGCAGTGTCCCATATGTCAGATATATGCCTTTTCAACCCATTAGCTATCTGTTCTGACAATAAGCTCTTCTGAATAATCAGGAAGGCAAGGTGACTGTTTTCCCTGTAGTTATAGGTTTGCTTCCCATGGGGTTTATTTTTTAATATTGTTTATCATGTACATACTATTAAATATTTTGCAAGTTTCTGTTTTCTGACATATAAGTACATCATTTTACATATCCAGTATGGTCATGTATCATTAACATCTATAGCACCTAGTCAGCTGATGACTATGCATTTCTCCATTATCCGCAATTTTTTGAGAGTATCTCACAGTCTACTTGGCTTTGTGTGAATAGTAACTCATGCAGACATCTGTTAGTACATTCTGTTTTACAAAATGCACAGTATTATTAAAATCACATTTGTTTAGCACAAGACCACTGCATGTATGAATGTATATCCATATATTTTATGTTGTGAAACTTGATTCTAACTGGCAGTTTTGTGGAGCATGAGGGTCTACAGTGTCTGGGTGTCAGATGCTTGCATATTCTTCCATTATCCACCGGAATATGGATATATACACACACAAAAGTAATTTGTTAAGCAGGAAGTTATTGTGCTGTGTGTTAGCTCAGCCTGTAAAGAAAGTGACCAACATGCATATACTGTGGATAACTCTCGGTTCAAATCCACATAGGGGATAGCTCTTATTAAACTTTGATCGGTGTGTCTGTTAAATGTTTGGAAATGCTTGTATAGATACCTGCTTGCTGATATTTACAGGTATTTTTCACATGCTTATGACTATAGTGTGTATTTGTCAGATTTCTATGAATATCTCTGTTATTCATAATGTTCTGCCAGTAGCAGCTGTTTTATTACAGTTTTATGTGTAAAGCTTTAAACATAGTGGGATAGTTCTGCAAAATGATTGTTGAATAATATTACACTGGCAAATTGAATTTAAGGTATAAGTCAGTCATTGTTTATTAATTGCAATTCGCCAACATTCTCATACTTATATTTGGAGGCAGTGAGATGTTGGTCCAATATACCTTTTTACTGTAGAACAGGGACACACCCTGATATCCTGGATATTTTAGATGTATAAGTTCTAATTTGACAGCAAAATATATTTATATATTTTCTGTTCTCCAATTTAAAATACATTTATATGTATGTGATGAAGAAGAATGTGTAGTTGTCTGTTAAGAGCAGCTATGTGTTACTTGTCTGAGGTATGGTATTTTACAATTGGGTTTTTGTGTTGTGACCACTGTGTTTGTATGCATTCATGCTTGCAACTTTTTGTTTATAAATGGACTACATGTTGCACTTTTAACCATTATAAAGCATAAGTAGTGAACCATATTAGCACTCCATCCCTTCACAGTCATACCTCTGATTTGTTTAACTGCATTTCCTCCATGCAATCTTAGTCAAGAAAGATTAGCTAGGCAGATAGTTGTCAGGGTTAGAGTGTGAACATAGCTAAGAGTTGCAAGTTTGAATCTCAGGTCATCCAAATATGTAAAGGACTGTGTGTGCAACATCAAAAACTTTGTATGCAGATTCTGTAATGTTATTCAGTTTACACATTAGAGAACACAAATTGATCCACATATTTCAATATTATTTTATACTTACATAGACATTCATACATGCTTTTTGCAGGTCATGAGGAGTAGGCTTGGAATCATGCCCTGTGCATTGAGCAGATGCACAGGGTGGAGGGGCAGAACAGGGAGAGAGGCATTTTTTACCTACAGTAGATCTGATCATTGTTAGAGGATTGCTTTTTTTTTTTTTTTGCATTACCATGTAAATACTTCTAATACAGAAATACCCATCATGCATCTGTAAAGCAAGTGCAGTAGTCATACAATCCCTGTGATTACCAGTATGGATTACATCTCAGTTAGCAGCAAGCTATGTTTGCTGAAGGTAATGTTTTGAATTGTACATTACAGCTGATAGTTATGTGTAACAGTTTTAGCACACTTGTATAGCTGAATGTGGTGCTCAAGGACCAAACTGTTGTACATAGCCTGCCTATTCACATACTGCTGTCTAACAATTCACACTGTTGTTGACGGATGATAATATCAATATGTATAGATATGTATGTATGGTAGATCAATATGTATGTATACCTTTAAGAAGCTTTCTAGGGGCTTGCACAAGTATATAAATACTGAGCATGTGTGAGCCTGACTGCCATTTTGTAGTAAGCTGTTGAGTTGTAAGCATGTATGTCTGTGTAGTCTGTCAGTTAATCAGCTTGGTTATATTTATTACTGTTGCTATCCATCCTGATGTGTTTCTATGTAATAAAGCATATAAATGAACTACCCCACCTGTTCGTCTTCACTTGTAAAACAAGACAAATGACATGGTGTCAGAATGGGATCCAGATTCAGGACCGAAAGGCATTCAGTTAATGGTGGAGGAATATAGAGGCATGGATCTGCACGTATAACTCACAAACACAGGTCAGAAACATATTTCAGGTGTCAAAGCTTACTTAAATGATTTCTTATTCGCAAAATATAAAATGAATCACTCAGAATGCTCTAAACAAATTTCTAGTTAAACGAAATGTCTAAAACTGCGACATATTGATAAAAATATTTGAAATAATTATGAAAATGTTTGAAATAACATCCAAATCGCATAAAATTAATAAAATAAGGGAAACAACTGCATTTTTTGCTATGAGCTACTTTTTCACATTAATTAAAGCTATTCAAGATATCCGAAGTTTATGAAATGTTCACAAGTTTGTGCAGTATTACAGTACAATTATTTCACAAAATACAGAGATTTCAATGCATATTTCGCAAAGTACAGTATTTAAAAGTGTTTATTGTGCATTTGAATGTTATTACAAGTACCTGGTGTGTGTGCATGTTCATACATAATAAAGATGACCATACAAAGGCATTTATTCTGCTTGATTTCGCTGGTTCAGAAGCCATAGAAAGAGAGCATTCATTTGTATATGCATCTGCTGTGTTTGCAAGGGATGGCGAAAACAACCATATAGTGGTATCGGCTGAGTCAAGGGAAGACCCTGAGTGCTTAAAATGTAAATTTAGAGAAATATGTAACCCCCAAACGAGTATTACAATGGAAAGGTACTTATTTTACACAAGAAATCAAAAGCCTGGTGAAACATTTACAGCATATATAACTGACTTCAGAAACAAAGCTAAAACGTGCAGATTTGGTGATTTAAGAGATGAGCTGATAAAAGACAGACTTGTGTGTGGTATGAAAGATGATCCCATGAGAAAGATTTTGCTTCATGACAGTGATTTAACTTTGAATAAGGCTATTGAGATTTGTCAGAGATATGAGCTTACAGAAAAGCACACCAATATGCTTGCAAATGAGAAATCCATGCTTCTAGTATCTTCTAAAGCTAATGTTGATAGTATCCAGCACATGGTTAAAAGAGGGTCCCTGTTAAATCAGTGAACGCACTAAATTGCGAACGCTGCTTAATCAAACCTACTTACCTGAAATGGCAAAATCTTGAAAGAACGGAACAGCGTTTTTTTTTTTTTTTTTTTTCCTAGGGAAAAAAATCACTGGGCCGTTTTCAGGACATTGCCATTTCCTCCAATGTGGTGTGATGTCAGAGTTGGAGTTAAGTAGGGGGGGTGTGGGGGGGGGAGAAGCCCCCTACTTTATTTATTTTTTTAAATGGATCAGCAATTTTTTTCCGTGGGACATTTTGTTTTTTTGGTTTTAGTGGTTCGATATATAGCATTCTCAATTTAGTGAGTTCGCTTATATAATATAGACCCTTAAAGAAAAACAGGCCCGAGCACATGGCAGCAACTGTGAGCTCTGCAACACTCACTGGTAAACCCCATAGCTTTCTAGCAAATTCCAGAGTGCGCACAGTCTCAGTGAAGCACAAGGGTGAGTCAGCAAACTCAAAGCATGTACCCTCGCCTAGCCTCATAGTCAACTGTCATAATTGTGGTAGCAATCATGTGTCTAAAAGAGAAAAGTGCTTAGCTTTTGGTCAATGCCACAGATGTGAAAAGTGGAATAATTTTCAAAGATTTTGTAAATCAAAAGAGGTTCATTCTTTTATTAAAAGGGAACATTCCAAGAGACCAGTTGATCAGTTAGAAAGCTGTGACCCTACTTTTTATGTTGATGGTGTGTCTGGGCTTAATGAAACAGTCAATGCAGTAGATTTATGGACAAAGAATGAAGTATTTTGTACTGTTTGGATAAATGGAAGACCCATAGAGCTAAAGGTTAGCACAGGTTCAAAGTGCAATGTTATGTCTGTAGAAACATTTGCTAGAGTATGTGCTGGTGAGGAGCTTGATTTGGCAAAGTGTGAGAAGCTTGTTGCTTATGGTGGTAAAGAAATTCAGACTGAAGGTTCAGTAGTGCTTTCATGTTACTCTGCTGGGAAAAGCTATAACTTACAAGTTTATGTGGTCAAAAGGCACATACAGTCATTATTAGGCCTTAGAGACAGTTTGAAAATGGGAATGCTTTCATTTAATAATAAAGTCCATCATGTTAGCTTAAAAGACCACTGTTTTAATTTTGCCCAGTCTGTTTTCTCTACCTATGCTGATCCTTTCAAAGACAGACTAGGTAAACTCCCAGTTGCGTACTCCATGAAGTTAGACCCTGAAGTCAGTCTAGTTGTCAGGCTAGCTCAGAAAGTTCCAGTAGCTATGCAGAACAGAGTCAAAGCTGAGCTAGATAAAATGGTGCAGCAAAGTGTGATTTGCACATTAGGGTCATCAACTCTTACTGAATGGGCATTCTCCATGGCCGTAGCTCATAAGAAAAGCTCAGATGATATCAGAATATGTATTGATCCATAAGATTTGAACAAAATGCTGAAAAGGCCTCATCATCCAATGCGTACAGTTGAAGAAGTCCCTGCTCTTATGCCAAATGCCACTGTTTTTTCTCTCCTAGATGCAAGGAGTTAATTTTGACTTCCGTGGTGGTTCAGCGGTAGCATTGTTGCCTCACAGCAAGAGGTTCTCCCGTTCAATTCTCGGCTGGAGTGCGGGGAGTGCCTTCTGTGTGGAGTCTGCATATCCTCCCCGCAGTTGGGTGGGCAGTTGAAAGACATGCATAAATGGGCGTGCCTTCATTGAAGGTTGAACGTCGAGCTGGCACCTCGGCGTTCGTGAAAATCTACTGCCAATCATTAGCGAACCGGAGTTCCGCTGTGGCGACCCCTAACCAGGAAAAGCCGAAAGACAACAACAACAACATGCAAAGAGTTAATTTTGCCAAATTTTGCCAGACCAAAAATCTTCATTGCTAACCACTTTCAGTACTCCTTTTGGCAGGTACAGATTTTGAGAATGCCATTTGGGATAAATTCTGCCAGTGACATCTTCCAGCATGCAATGGAGCACATTTTTTTCTGGGTATCCATGTGCTATTATAGTAAATGATATTCTAGCAGGAGGCAATGGTGAAGCTGAGGATGACAGTGACCTCAAGAAAGTTCTGGAAAGAGCATGTGAAGTGAATCTTAAGCTGAATCCTAAGAAGTGCAAATTCTGGCTACTAGAAGTTACTTATGTTGGTCTTTTATTTGCCATTTCAGGTTTACGACCAGAAGCTTCCAAACAAACAGCTATTCTTGAGATGCTAGCTCCAGACAATGTTCAAGCCCTACAATGTTTTCTTGGCATGGTTAACTATATAGGCAAGTTCATTCCAGACTTGAGCCAACTATCTGCACTGCTCAGCAAGTTGACACGCATGGTTAGAGCAACAGCAGAAAGCATATGATGTCCTGAAACAGAACATTGCCAGTCCACCAACTCTCAGATATTATGATGTTCACAAACCAGTTACTCTTTCTTGTGATGCTTTGAAATTTGGTCTTGCGGCAGTCATTCTTCAAGAGGGTAGACCAGTAGCCTGTGCATCCAGAAGTCTGACCCAAACTGAAATGCAGTATGCTCAGATAGAGAAAGAACTCTTGGCAATTGTGTTTGCATGTTTGAAGTTCCATGATTATACTTATGGTCGACCTACGCAGATTGAAACTGATTACCAACCTCTAGTTACTATTTTGAGAAAGCCTATACATACAACTCCTGCCAGATTATAATGCATGATGCTGAAATTGCAAAAGTATAATTCCAATGTTGTTTACACGAAAGGCAAACTTCTTTATCTTGCTGATACTTTATCCAGATTGCCCAGAAATGCCACTGAACAGCATGAGAATGAGAAACTTGATTGTGAAGTCATGGAAGTAAGAATTTTTTCTTCCACATGCCTTGATGAGCTTAGAAGTCATACAGCCACAAATCCAGTTCTTCAGAAGCTCAACCACTTTATCAGTCGAGGATGGCCGTCAAAGCAATCCTGCTTATAAGTGGAAGTGAACCCTTATTTTCCTTACAGAGATGAAATTTTGTTTGACAATGGCATTATATGAAAGATCCAAAAGTGATTGTTCCAAAGTCTTTGCAACGAGAGTATATTACCATCTTGCATCGTGGCCACCCAGGAACTGATTCTACCAAAAGAATGGTGAGAGGACTAGTATTTTGGCCTTCTATGTCACAGAACATTGAGAAAGTACTTTTATCTTGTTCTGTATGTAATAGTACAAAGCCACATCAACAAAAAGAATCACTTCAGCTAAACCAGATTCCTGAACTACCTTGGTCAACAGTAGCTACAGACATTTTCGAGTGGAATGGTCAACATTACTTGGTGTTAATAGACTCTTATTCAAATTGCTCGAGACTGATCAGTTAATCAGTTTGGTTATATTTTTTAATGCTGCTATATATCCTGATGTGTTTCTATGTAATAAAGCATATAAATGAACAGCCCCACCTGTTCGTCTTCAACTGTAAAACCAGACGAGCGACAGCTGGCATGCACTTCAGCTCAACATGGGTATCGCTTGCCCACAGCACCTTTGATGCTTGTTTTACAACACACTTGTATCCTGTGTTTAAGGGTCATCATGTTTATCATTTCTACCTGTCTGTTACACGTCATCATCAATAAATGTATAATACATAACCAATTTGTTGCTAATAAATGTCTGCTGGGCAATGATACATCAGTAGACAGTACTGTCTGTAGGACATAATCTATGTTTTCACATGTCAAAGTCTGTCACTGTGTTTATGATTGTTCACTATTTCTAGGGTGTTGGTTGCATTCCAAGGATCTGATGTTGGGTCAGCCAATGACCATGTTGCCTTGCTCAGCTCTTTGGCATATAACTTTTATATTTCCCACTGGATTGTCATCTCAGTATATCGTCATTATACCAATATGTTTATTGGTGGTTGTTGACATGACTCATTACATGCACAGGCACCCGAGTTCCACCTCACAACAACCTCAAATGTAGTTAAAATGAATTAGAAAAAATTATGACAAACACCAGCACTTTATATTTCACTTTGTATTAAGTGCTTTCGTCTTTACTAGACTTCATCAGAATACAAAGTTACAAACACTTCCTCCTATTTAAATAATCTCAACATCACATGACTACCTGTTTTCATTACAAACTTTTATTGTAATAATTTTTAAGAAACTTCAGCATATGTATAAAACTTTATATGAAAATCTTATATGCATAAAAAGTATATAAAAGTATAACACTATAATTCCAACTAATGCTTAAAGTTTTCATGTAACAGTTTCACTGTACCTCTGAAAGAGGTATTATCATTTTATTCCCAGAAAAACAATAGCGTTTAATTTCAGTTGCCATTTCATTTCTTTTTTTCTAAAACTGCGTCATAATCATCCCCCATATCTTTAACAACACAATTTTTGACAAAAACAAACTTTCTAAACTGTTTGCATATAAGACTATGCCTATACAAAGCACTGTCTTTATCTTTCTTTTTTTATGCAATAAAGATGTTCCCTAATTCTTTTGCTAAACATCCTAATATATTTACCTGTGTAAAATGCTTCATATGAATCTTATAAAGATGTATAAACTATATAATAGGAATTACAGTTAAACTATCCTGGAGACCCCACACCTTTCTGCCATGATGTTATTGTAATATTTGTACCTTCTTGAATGTATCTGCAGTAAGAACAGCTACTGCATGCATATATGTGCACTGTCTTCATATGTTCATAGGTTCATACTAGGCTATCTGCCCTAGGGCATTTATAAGCCTAGCCAGAGTGTGTTTGGCTTTCGCCACCCATTTTAAATTAATTTTGCTATGCCCTTTTTCGAGGTTAGTATACTGTGCCTCTGTCTAACAGTGACACAGAAGTGATACCCGGGGTAAACCTACAATCTCCCATCCACTCATCAAGATTCCTCTTGAAGAGAGTCAATGAGGGACTCTGCCTAACCTGGACTGGGATTTTATTCCAGAGTGAAGGGAGCCTCTGGGTTATGAATCTGTCCCTCCAGCATGTCCTATTTATTTCAGTGCTGAGGTTCAAGTCTCTCAAGCGCGTAGCTCAATGGGATTTGGATTTTCTGAGGTGCAGCATGTCCATTAATTCTGGGTTGGACATGGCTTTATACGTCAGGCACAGATTGCCTCTGAGCAGGTGGTATGCCACTGAGTAGAGCTGGAGTTTCTTTAACCGGGCAGCATATGGCATCTGTTTGAGCCCTTTGATCCTCTTGGTGAGGTACTTTTGGGGTCTTTCCAGTTGCTGCAGATGTCTGGTAAGGTACATCCAAAAGGGGCATTGTACTCAATTATGGGCCTGATGAGGGATGAGTAAAGAGGCACGATGACCTCCCTGATCTAGATGTGAATCCCTTCATGATTAGGTGGGCTATATAAAATGTTTTTCTAACCACTTTGGCCACGTGGTTGTCAAATGAGAGATTGCTATCAACTTGGGTCCCCAGGTCCCTAATTACTTCTTCTGTACTTAATGGATTACCACCTATGTGGTAATTTGTGAGCACTTTGTTTTGCCAAACGGGATGACTATACACATTTTGGCGTTTAGCTTGAGGCCATGGCTCTGGCACCAGTTGTCTGTTTCTATGAGGCCTTTTTGGAGGATGCTTGTGTCGGCTGGAGAGTCGATTATGGCGCCCAGTTTGCAGTCATCTGCGAACTTGGTCAGCCACAGTCCTTCCATGTTGGCCTGTACCTCCGAGAAATATATACCGAACAAGAGAGGTCCCAGGACTGAGCCTTGTGGAACGCCACTTGTAACTGGTTTGGAGTCTGACATGGCTCCAGCAATTCTAACCATGTGGGTTCTGTCCTTGAGCCAGTTTGCAACCCATCTAGTGACATAGGGGTTTATATTTAAGCTGGTGAGCTTATCTATAATGCCTGAGTGGGGTATTCTATCGAAGGCTTTTGCGAGGTCCAGGTAGGCTGTGTGGACCACCTTCCCCTCGTCAATGGCCTTGGTGACTGTTTCAAAGAAATTGACCAGGTTTAAGAGGCAGGATCTGCCCTTAACAAAGCCGAACTGGGTAGGATCCAGTGTCTGTAGGTCCCCAATATCTTTATTTATGAGGTCCATGATGATCCTTTCCATAGCTTTGCAGACCAAGCTAGTCAGGCTTATGGGGCGATAGTTTCCAGGATCCGTTGAGGCACCACCTTTGTGGAGAGGGACCACTGTTGCTGTACGCCACTCTTTGGGTACATATCCTGTAGTAAGGCTGAGATTGAACAGTAGTTTTATGTTTGGGTTTAGCTCTTCTTGGAGTTCATGTAGGACGCAGCCCGGGACACCGTCTGGTCCCATTGATGCTGTATTTTTTGCTTTGGAGACGGCGGCTTTTACCTGAGCATCTGAGATGTCAGGGGGGCAGCACTCTGCTGGGATAGATATTTGCCCTTTTGGTGGGGGGGAGGGAGAAGTTTGTGCTGAACCTGTCAGCTAGGATGTTGGCAATGTCTGTGGGTTCGATGTATTTTTTGTCATTTTGGAGTAATTCTGAGCATATCTGGGAATTCCCACCCAGGTTCCTAACATAACTAAAGAAAGCCTTGTGATTATCCTTAGTGTCCTGTGCAATTTGTCTCTCGAAACTGGCCTTAGACGATTTTATGAGTGCCCATAGTTTTTTGCTAATACTGATCAGAGATGCCTTCCCTTTTTGGGATTTTGCTCTATCATGTAGTAGCTTCCTCCTTCTATTGTATAGTTTGTTTATGGCTGGGGTCCACCAGACAGGACGCCTGCCTTTGGAGGATTGGGTCTTGGTTTTATTTGGGATTGCATGATCCATGCATTCCTGAAGGTGTTCATAGAATGCGTTTATAAAGGATTCTGTGGTCTGGGTTGCATTTTCCACAGGCTCGGGGGCTTTGAAGGATTCCACCTCGGTTTTGAGGAGTGTGAAATTTGCTTTAGAGAAGTTTTTCATTGTGGTTTTCTGGGCAGGGGGTGGGGTCGGGATGTGAATATCCAGTGAGATTAGTTTATAGTCTGATCTTACCAGTGAGGGATACACTTCTGGTCTGGAGCATAGAGTCCCTATGTTGGTGATGATCAGGTCCAGTATGTTTTCCCCTCTTGTGGGAGTGGTAACAAGTTGTTCCATAGCATTTGAGTTTATAAATTCTAGGAACCTTTGGGCTAAGGTGTTGGAGCTAGAGTAATGCTCCCAGTCTATGTTTGGGTAGTTGAAGTCGCCCAATATAATGGTGTTTGGAGAGACCTTCATATTTTCCAGTGTTCTCAGGAAGGCCGAGTGGGATTCCTGGGTTTGGGAGGGTGGTCTGTAACAGGCTATAAACTGGAAGGCAGTTTTGCCCACTGTTAGTTGCACATGGATAGTCTCTGATGTTTCGTGCTGTGCCACCAACCTGGAGGTGTGGGTATCTTTGACGAATATTGATACTCCCCCTCCTTTTGTGGTTCGGTCCAAGTTTTGGGGCCAAAAAGCATGGCATGAGGTATAACCTGGTAGTGCTGGGGTGCTCTCAGGAGCCTTGAACCAGGTTTCTGTTACTGCACAGATATCGATGTTCTCCATGCTAAGGAGAGTTTCGAGTGCATGCATGTTGAGGTTTAGACTTCTGGCGTTGAGTAGCATTACTCTTAGTTTCTTATCCCTTGTGATACTATGGAGTTGGGTTTGTCTTTTGAGCCTTGCCTAAAAAAGGCACTATGAGGGAAGCAAGAGCCTTTGCCAATATCCGAAAGCCCAGGGGTGACAGGTGCAAGCCGTCCCTAGCGAAGCATCGTGGCTTGTCGAGCATGTCATCCCAGGCTGACAGGCATTGAATCCCCTTTAAATGACACCAATACTTAAGCCAATTGTTGCAATTGATCATCTTGTCTTCATATTGTGGCATCATTCTTGGTGAGGGTAAGATGCTACTCAAGGTCAGGGTCATACCGGCCTGGGCTACATGCTCAGATAGCTCCTCTATGTCTCTTTTCATGTAGTCCAGGGAGGTACGTCTCAGGTCATTCACACCAGCATGGACAATGACTGAGTCATATTTGTACTTGCCTTGGAGTGACCTGAGTGCTTGTGTTATGTGGCGGATCCTAGCACCCGACAGGCAGCTCACCGTGACCTTCTCCTTGTTCAGCCTGGTGAGCGGGATGTCAGTGTGCCTGACGATAGAGTCACCTATTACAAGTGTATCATGTGTGTTGTTTAGCCTTAAGGGCTGTGACAGTTCGGCACACTGGCTTTGTGAGCTATGTGTTGCACGTGTTTTGTTTTGGGGTAGCAGTTGCTTGGGTGTCTGCTTTGGAGGTCTCTGCTGCTTAGGCAGACTTTTATTTAGAGCCTCCGAGTATGTTTTTGTGTGTTTATGTGTTTGGTTTGCTGTCGTGGTAGGTCTGTGTGAGACTGCAATTGTAGTGAGTGTGGTTTCCTTCTCCTCCTGACTGGTTACGCCAGTACTGAGTTGAGAGAGCTTAGCCTCCAGTTTGGCTATATGGTTGCATCTCTCACATGTGTTGGAATTTGTTGGGAGGAGGAGAGGGTTGTCTGTGTACATGAGGCAGTTGTAACATTGCCTCAAGATTCCCAGATTCACCAGCTGGACCGGAGAGGAGATTGACAACTGACCTTTGGACATGCTAGAATAGTATTGGGAATTCCTTTATAATTGAAAAAAGGGCCAATGGGGAACAAGGTACTCAAGGGGAGTTTGTGAGGGTGTAGTGCTTTTAATTTGTTAGTGCTGACTTATATAATTGCTTTAGTGAGCAAGTGCCAGGTAACTTAAATGCAAAAATGACAAACAGTAACTTTCTTTCAAGTGAAACAAGGAAATAAGTACAGTAAGCAATGCAGATATCACTAGGAATCCACAGAAGCACTGAAAAGCCACGTTTTAGGTGGAATTAGCATTTCAGGGAAATAACAAGCAAACAAACAACAAGCATATAAACAAAGCTAGATTCAGCAGGCCTGGATCTAGTCTATGCTACAGCAAACAAGGTGTACCAATTTCAGTAAGACTATATAAGTATTATATTATATTATATTATATTATATTATATTATATTATATTATATATAGTCTTATAAGACTATATAAGTCTTATATTATATTCAAAGATACTTTTTTACACTTCCACTATTTCTGTATGTACATTTCACTTCAGAACCTACCACTTCTAGTACTTCCTGATTGATTTTTATTATATTCAATTTTTTATAATGTGTTTGATGTTATTCATATCCATACTATATTCTATTATCAATGCATCTTTCATTTTACTTGAATTTGTTTTCTGCTTGTCTTATGCTATTTAATATGGGTGCAAATTCTTGATTCCTTTTAGTAGATACTTCTTTTATTATTACATCCAGCCACTCACTTTTATACCCCCTATCTATTGAACATTTGTTTCCCATGGGCAGTCATCATTAAATGCAAGCATGGGTATTGCCTAGCATTTCTATGGTATTACATTGGGGCGAAACTGCTAGGCTTAAAATGACCTCCGAGATGATATCCTAGTAATCTCCTATGATCCTATAAAAATAAGAAGATGGAAACATTGTTGAATCATAAAAATAGTTCTAATAGGGTGTCATTACATGAGATCAGCAAAGCATGTTATAATATAGATAATCATTTATTTGACATGTTAATAAATTAATTTATATCTAAAGAAGAGTATGTATATTTGAAGCAAGCTATTTATACATTACCAGTAATGTTTGACATTCCAAAAGTACATAGTGATGAGAAGGATCGCCCTGATGAGGCCTATTATTTCAGCAAAAGGTTCAAAGACAGAACCTTTACCAAATTTTGTGGAAAATTTGTTGAATAAGTTAGTATTTCAAGATTAATTTTGCTTGAAAGATTCACAGCATTTTTTAAATAAATCAAAAGAAATAAAATTTGCTAATACATTCAGTATGGTAACAGCAGATATAAAAACTTTATATATGTATATTTATTTATGTTATTTATTTATTTAAGTTTGATGACCGGGGAAGTCCAATGGGCCAAGAAGATCCCATTTTCAGTGGAGGCCCAGGGAGAAAAACTCCACAATAATTGCAAGTTTCATTTCACATGTTACAAAAGGACATAGTTCATACAGCTAATTAAACATTTACAGATAAGCTCCATGGTATTTGCAAGTGGCTTGTCACAATGTTACAAAAATGAAAAGACATAATTCAATACAGAAATTTCAACATTTACATAAAGTGAATATTTTTGTTATAAACTTAATTATAGGTTTAACATTTCAAAATATATAGCTATTAGCCATTAGTAGGTTAGGAAAATATTATGCATGAAGAGGGTAATAGTATATTTGAGATTGGGGAGTATAGTACAATACATATTAGAGAGAAAATTAGTCTTTAGTAGGGGAGGGTTTGTTTTGGGTGGGATGAAGTAATAATAGAGGTAGTTGGATGAGTCAGTGCAAAGTGGAATGGGGGGTATAAGTTGGAGCGTGGCTAGGGCATTCCCATTTGGAAGAAATATGAGAGAGTAGCTAAGATTTGAAATTTGTATGGTTAGGTAGGTTGCGTAGGTGTGTGGGGAGAGAGTTTCAATATTTAGGTAAGGAGTGGGACAGCAGTAGATGGCCAGGAGGTTGTGCAGGTTTGCGGACCTGAAGGAGATTTTGATTTTTGGATCTGAGTGAGCGGTTGGGAATGTAAGGTTTTAAGGAAGTAGAGAGAACTGGGCAGTTGGCATGTTTAAAGATGAGCTTGTGGGCAATGGTGAGTTGTAGGTAACTGAGGTAGTTGGGTAGTTCAAGGTTCTGTACTTGGCCCTCCTCTCTCAACCTATGCAGTGGTGGGATGAGTTTTTTGAATTGGTTACAAATTTGGAGATCTTGTGGTAGCAGGATTCAAGTTTGGACCGAAGGCCAAGATGGAGATTTGTGAAAAGAGGGGCAACATACATAAGGGAGGGGAGTAGGAAGGTGGATGCAAGAGTTTGACAGGTAGAGGGGCTTAGGAAGCGGTTGTGCCTGTAGAGGAGACCTGACATTTGGTGGGTTTTCTTGATTGTGGAGTGGAAGTGGGTGTCAAATTTTAGTTCTTCATCAATAATGATGCCAAGAAGCTTTGAGTTGGGAACAATTTCAAGGAGGGTGTGGTTTTGGCTCTTTATGGTGAATGTGGATTTGTCAATGGAGTTTTTGGAAGGGGAAAAAAACATTAGTTTGGTTTTATTTGCAATTAGTGCCAGATGGTTAAACTGCATCCAGGTTTCTGTTTTGGAGGAGGCTAGTTGGGTTTTTGCTAGGAGCTCGGAGGGGGGAGAAGGCTGAGTAGATGATTGTTGAGTCATCTGCATATTGGATGATAGATGAGTCTGGGATGGATTGGTGAAAGTTGTTGATGAATAGGTTGAGAGAGGAGGGCTAAGTACAGAACCTTGTGGGACACCTGTGGGTGTGGGAAGGAAGGGGGAGGTTGGAGTTTTCCATTGGACAGCTTGTTGGTGGTAGGACAAGTAGCTGCAAAATCAGGCAATGGTGGTGGGAAAGAGGTGTAGGGTGGAGAGTTGGGATACAAGTAGGGCGTGTGAGATGGTGTCAAAGGCCTTTGACAGATCTAGGAATACTGTGGATACAAACTTGCCTGAGTCGCGTTCGAGGTTTATGGTTTCAAGAAAGGAAAGAAGGGCAGTCATGGTGCTGTGGCCAGGGCAGTAGCAGTGTTGGGTAGGGCAGAGGAGATTGTTTAGTGCTAGGTATGCCAGGAGATGTGCTTGTATTGTTTTCTCTAGTATTTTAGAAAGAGGGGAATGGATGGCAATAGGCCTGAAGTTGGTGGTATCAGTATTTTGCTAACTTTGTGGAGGGGGAATGATGTAAGCATGGCACCAGATAGAAGGGACATATGATTCTTGTATGTATCTATTTATAAGACTAGAGAAGGGATAGGCAATGTTGTCTGCAGATTGTTTGAGGAAGGTGGGTGGAAGGTTGTCGGGTGTATTGTGACAGGGTTTGAGTTTGAGGACAAGTCTTTTTATAGTGCTTGTGGGCATGGGCTTGAGGCAGAAGGATGTGGAGGAAGGTTGATGATTGGGGTTGTGGTTGGGGCAGGAGGGGATGGTGGTGGAGGAGGGGGGTGGGAAGGAGTCTGATAGTTTAGCTATGCAGTCTATGAAGAATGAGTTGAACTGGCTGGCTGTTTCAAGGTTGGAGAGGTTCATAGGTTCGTACTAAGCTAACTGCCCTTGCGAGCCATTTTAAGCTTAGCCAATTATCCCTTGTGAGAATCAAACCCTGCACCTTGTGTTTGTAAGGCGAACACCTTAACCATTAGGCCACCCTTCCAACCCCTCTGGGCTGGGGTCTGGTTAGGGGTTTTCTTTGTTACCAGGATGTAGCATGGATGAGATGGAGTCCCAGACCTTTTTGGGGTTTGTTGAGTGCAAGGACTGCAGTTTGGAGTAGTGGGCTTTGCGGTCTTTAATTATTAGTTTTTTTGTGGAGTTTCATACTTGCTTATACTCTAGGAGGGTGTTAGAGTTTTTATGTTTTTTTATATTGTTTCCATTTTTTTGTCCCTTTGGTGCAAGGATAGTTTAGTATCTTTTGATAACCATGGGCAGGGATTGGTTTTGATGCGTTTGGTTCGAGGGTGGGGTTGCTGATTTGAGAAGGGTTAGGAATGAGTGGTTAAAGTAGGAAACAACATCATCTGGAGGAAGGGTTTTTAGAGGGGACCAGTCAGTATGCTTTAAGCATTCAGAGAAAGTTAGAGGGTTGAAAGAGGAGATGTTGTGGGTTAGGATGTAGTGGTGTTGTTTATGCAGTGGAGATGGGAGACAGTCAGCGAAGGCTGGTAGGTGATTGCTGAGAGGATCAGGTAATGTTCCGGTTTTGGTGATAAGGTTTGGGTGAGTTGTTAGGATCAAGAGGTACCATCTTTATTTGGTCTGGTTTGAGATTGTATTAGTTGGGAGAAGTTTTAGCTGCTTTTCTGTAAAAAAAAATATATTCTAAGCTTGTTTCCTGTCTTTCCTGTAACTAGTCTAGTCCAGATACATATTTGCTGTATCCAGGACTGTTTGAAAGCTTCTGTGCCCCAAGCCTTTATGTGTTGGAAGGAAGCCTAGCATATCAGTGGTAGTGGTAAGCACTAGGTAGCCTATCTACCACAAGAGGAGTGGTTTCTGGCCCAGAAATTGTAGTTTATTGGCTGTTTGGGGAGTTTTTCCATCTCTTTCAACTTTCTGGTTTAAAAGCCCATGTTTGCGCTTGTTTCCCACCTTTCTTGTAACTAGTCCAGATTCAGATTTGCTGTATCCAGGACTGTTTGTAAGCTTCTGAGCAGTGCCAATGTCTGCTCTTCAAATTTTCCCTTAAATCTGCTAGTTCTCTCCTCTCCTGCACTTTTACTAGCTTATTAGTCTAGCACTTTACCAGACTTCTTGTAGCAATTATTGTAGCAAACAAAAGTGTTACCAGCACTAAACATTCTACAAAGAAACAGCTCCAGTACTTATTATCAATACCCACCCCTCCAGGCATGTCTAAAGGTCAGTTTCCTGTGCTTTCTCCTATTAATTTCATGAACTTGGCATCCTGAGGCAATGTAGCAGCTGCCTCATGTATACTCAGACTTGCGGGAGATGCACTTATATATCCAAATTGGAAGCTAAAGAACACATAGCCCTCCGGAAAACACACCAGCACTGCCTTCACATAAAACACAAACCACCCACCCACCCACCTTCACAGAGGTTCTCAATAAAAATCTATCCAAACAACAGAGACCTCCAAGGGAGAAATGCACTTGACCACCACAACACAACACTAATCACGAGACACATAACTCTCCTAAACAGTGTGCCACTCAACCAAAGCCCCTAAGGCAAAACAGCATGCCCAACACACTAGTCATAGATGACTCAATAGTGAGGCACCCTGATGTCCCACTCACTAGGCTGAATAAGGAGAAAGTAACAGTCAGCTGCCTGTCATCTGTTAGGATCTGCCACATAATGCACATACTCAGATCCCTCAACAACAGGTACTAATATGACTCTGCCATTGTACATGTGGGTGTGAATGACCTGAGACGTACCTCCCTGGACTACATGAAAAGAGACATGGAGAAGCTCTCGGATTATGTAGCCCATTCAGGTATGACCCTAGCCCTGAGCAGCATCCTGCCATCACCCAGAATGATACCACAGTACAAGCAGAAAATGATTGATTTCAACAATTGGCTAAGTTTCTGGTGTCATTCCAAGGGCATCCAGTATCTGTCTGCCTGGGATGACATGACTGACAGACCTTGATGCTTTGCCAGAGATGGCCTGCATCTGTCACCCCTGGGCTTCCGGATACTGGCCAAGGCTCTTGCCACCCCTATAGTGCCTTTTTCGGGAGGTGTTCCAAAGACCAAATTACCATCATAACAGCTACAAACAAATGCAATTTGAGGGTCATGCTACTCAACACTAGAAGTCTAAATCTCAAAATGCACTCACTCAAAGCACTGCTTAAAATGGAGAACATCGATATTTGTGCTGTAACAGAGACATGGTTCAAGGCAACAGAAAGCACCCTGCACTACCAGGCTATAACTCATTCCACATCTTTCGGCCCCAGAACTTGGACCAAAGCTCCAAAGGTGGTAGTGTTTCCATATCCATAAAGGATGCGCACACCTCCAGACTGGTTGCCCAACATAACACATCAGAGATACTTCAGGTGCAGCTCACATTGGGTAAGACAGCGATTCAGGTCGTAGCCTGCTATAGGTCCCCAAACATGTCCCAAGACTCACACTCCATGCTCCTAAGCACCCTGGAGAATATTAGGGTCCAACCTAACACTCTCATACTGGGCGACTTCAACTATCCCTCCATTAACTGAGAAAACTACTCATGTACCAGTAAACTTGCCCAACGTTTCCTGGAATTCATTAATTCCAATGCCCTGGATCAGTTAGTTCTTACCCCCACTAGAGGTAGCAACATCCTTGACCTGGTCATTACTAACATGGGTGACCATTGCTTTACACCAATAATCAACTCCTCCCTGGTAAGATCCAACCACAAACTAATCACCTTGTAAATCCACATCCACCCCCCAAAAGGTAACCACCATGAAAAACTTCTCCAAAGCTAACTTTGTGCTCCTAAAAATAGAGGTGGCTAACTTCATGGCACCCATGCAAATGGAGAATAGTTGCATGACCACCGAATCATACACCAATGCACTGTACAATCACTTACACAAATGCATAGATCTTCCATACCCAATAGAACCAAGACACTCTCCTCTAAAAAAAGGAAGCCAATCTATTAGTTCCCTGCCATAAACAAACTCTACAACAGAAGGATGAATCTGGTGTGGAATAAGGAGAAGTCCAAAGACTACAAAAACTCCCTTATCAGCCTCAACAAAAATTTGAGATCCCTCTTCAAATCCTCTAAAGCTAGCTATGAAAACAGAATTGCAGCAAATAGTAAAGACAACCACAAGGCATTCTATAGTTATGTAAAGAACCTCCACGGCAATACCCAGATTTGCTCTGAGCTACTGCACAATGGTACCTCCTATACCCAGCCAACAGATATTGCCACTATACTGGCTGACAGATTCAGTGCCAATTTTAACACTCTCCTCCCCAAAGGTCCAATCACAATACCAGCAGATTGCCAGGTATCCAGTATTACTGATGCACAGGTTAAAACAGCACTGTCCAAGGCCAGGAATACAGCTTCTATGGGACCTGACAGTATCCCTGGCTGTATTCTATATAAGCTACAGAGTGAACTGGCACCTCACCTGTGTGGCCTGTCCAATCACAGCCTCACCTCAGGCTTTGTCCCTTACCAAATGGCACACTGCTACAGTCATCCCTCTCCACAAAGGAGGTGTGACTACAGACCCTGGGAACTCTCACCCTATTAGCCTGACGAGTTTGATATGCAAAGATATGGAACGCATCATTATGGACCTAATAAGCAAGGATATAGGGGAATCTCCAAACTCTGGATCTCACACAGTTTGGTTTTGTGAAGGGTAGATAAACCTGGTCAACGTCTTTGAGTCAGTCATCAGAGATGTGGATGAAGGCAAGGTGGTTCATACAGCCTACGTTGATCTGACCAAGGCCTTTGTTACCATTCCCCACTCAGGAATCATAGAAAAACTCACTAAGGTAGGCATCAACCCCTATATCACTAGGTGGGTTGCAAACTGGCTCAGAGATAGAGCCCACAGTGTGAAAGAAGCTGACTCCAAGTCAGACTGATGACCAGTCATGAGTGGAGTCCCACAGGGTTTGGTCCTGGGTCCTCTCCTGTTTGGTATCTACTTCTCTGAAGTCCAGGCCAACACGAACAGACTCTGGCTGACAAATTTTGCAGACAATTACAAGTTGGGAGCTATTATTAACTCCCCAAGTGATGTTGACATCCTACAGAAAGGCCTCACTGAGACCAATGACTGGTGTCAGAACCATTGCCTTAAGCTCAATGTCAAAAAATGTGTCATCATCCCCTTTGGGAAAAACCCAGTTACCATGAGAATTACCACATTGATGGTAGTCCACTGAACACAGAAGGCATTTTAAGAGATCTGGGAACACAGGCTAACAGCAACCTCTCTTTTGACCACCACATTGCCACTGTGGTCAGAAAATCCTTCTGTGTGGCACATCTCATTACTAAGGGTTTTGCATCCAGGAAGAAAGAGGTCATTGTCTCCCTCTACTCTTCCCTCATTAGGCCAATCACTGAGTACAATGCCCCATTTGGCATGCACCTTACTAAACACCTGCAACAACCGGAGAGGCTGCAAAAGTACCTCCCAAAGAGGATCCTAGGCCTTAAATACTTGTCCTATTTGGACAGACTAAAAAAACTCCAACTATTCTCATACTGCCTACTTAGAGGCAATCTCTGCTTGACTTACAAAGTCATGTCTGACCCAGCTCTGTTAGAAATGCTACATCTAAAGAAATCCCAATTCCCCCCACACCACATGCTCCAGAGACCTCAACCTCATTACCACAATCAACAGAACATGCTGGATGGACAGCTACATAACCCAGAGACTGCCCATGCTATGGAACAGACTTCCCATACATGTCAAACAGAGCACCTCACTGGCCCTCTTCAAGAGAAATCTTGATGAGTGGATGGGAAATAGAAAATTCACCCTGGGGATCACTCCAGTTGCTCTGCTCGACAGAGGCACTGGGAATTAAGGTCGAGTAGCACAATGCCAGGGTAATCCTATGGGCTAGGCTCATAAAGGCTCCAGGGCCATTAGCCTAGTACACACCTATATACCTATGAATAATAAAAGATGTACCAAATAAAAGAAATCAAGAATTTACACCCATAATAAGTAGTATAAGACAAACAATAAAAAAGAAAATTCAAGTAAAATGAGTGATGCAATGATAATAGAATATAGTATGAACGTGAATAACATTAAATGCATTACCAGTAAAAAAAAAAGAAAGTATATAACAACAAGCAATCAGGAATTAGTAGAGGTGGTAGGCTTTGATTCTAAATTTACAAATCGAAGTAGTGGACATTTAAGAAGGATCTTTGAACGTAGTGTACTAAAATTGTATGGTAGTAATACAAAAAAGCAGTACATATAGATGTGGTAGCTGTTCTTATTGCAGATATATTCAGGAAGGTACAAATATTATAATAAAATCACAGGAGAAAAGTGTGTGGTCTCTAGGATATTTTAATTGCAATTCCTACAGTATAGTTTATATAACTTCATGCAATTCATGTGAATTGTCTTATATAGGTAAAACTAGTAGGAAGTTCAGTAAAAGAATTAGGAAAGATCCTTATAACATAAAAAGTAAGATAAAGAAAATGCTTTGTATAGGCATAGTCTTATTTGCAGACACTTTAGAAAGTTTATGTTTTTTTGTCATAGATAGTGTTGTTATAGATATGAGAGCTGATTTTGCTGCAGTTTTAGAGGAAAAAGAAATGAAATGGAAACTGAAATTAAATGCTACTGTTTTTCTGGGAATAAATGATAATATCTCTTTAAGAGTTACTTTGAAACTGTTACAAGAAAACTTTAAACGTGAGTAGGAATTACAATGTTATATACTTTTAAATGCATATAAGATTTTTATGTAAAGTTGTATACGTAAGATGTAAAGTTATATACATAAGATAAAGTTTAATTATTATAATAAAAGTTTTTTTTTAAAGTTTGTAATGAAAGTAGATCGTTATGGGATGTTGAGGTTATTTAAATGGCAGGAAGTGCTTGTAACTTTGTATTCTGAAGAAGTCTGGTAAAGACGAAACTGCTTAAAAGAAAGTGAAATATAAGGTGCTGGTGTTTGGTGTCATTTTTGCGTATTCGTTGTAACTCCTTTTGAGTTTATTCTGAAATATATCATATCATAAAACTCAACCATGTTGTCTTGTTTTGTTGTGTGGTTACACCTGGGTTACAGTTGACATTCACACACCATCATAAATGTACAAGCACACATGCAAGACAGGAAACATGGAAATAGTGTTATTCTCTCAGGCAGGCCACTGTCTTGTGTAGTGAGGCATATGTCAGGTATTAAGCACTGCAGGTCAAAGTATTTGTGTTATGTTGTCTTTTTTCAGAGTATTGTTTGCAAGGTAGTTAAGGTAATAACTAGTTAGTTAAGGTAGTAATGTTAGTGTTACATAACAGTGTAATGGAATGCTTCTCTTCAGATGTCATGATATGTAAGTGTGCTGGTTGTGTGCATGCTTCTCATGCATAATGATGGTTGATAAACAAGTGTTCAGATAATGGCAGGATTTTCACTGATAAGCTGTGTTATGCATGCCTTGGCATGGCCTGGATTTACCTGCTCACATGGTATATAGGGAATGCGTCAGGTGCATGAGTATCCATTTGCTAACAGCAATTATTTGTATTATACTCCTCCTACATAATCAGCTTAGGCTGTATCATGTGAAAATGGGATTTTAATGACACCTGCAATGTTTGCTGATATTCCTTTAGTCTCATATGTAGATATTACATGTCAATGGCATAGTGTCCATTAGATTTCAGATGTCCACATCAGTTTGTGTTGAATATCAGTGTTGATTTTCACAGGAAAGTGCAGTCTGATAGACCTGTGTTTTTCATGGTATGGGTTTTGGTTAATGATCTACATTGCATATGGCGGTACACTTGATTATGGGCATACCATATTCTTACATGTCATACTGATGGTCTTCTGCCTGTGTATTGTGTTACAGTGGGTATTTTATGTACTCATATAGTTCCAAATATGCATATTATGTACTTTCCTTCTTGTACTGTGGTTCACCTTGACAGAGCATAAAACTCTTGGATGCTCACCCATCAGATGTCAGAGACAAACGCATGCCAGACCACTACTGAGTCCTGCAATGATGATCATGACAGAGATGATGATGATGACAAGGAAGTTGGATCTGCACATGCCATCATCCCTGCTGCACCCTGGATGAGACCCCATCCAGCACCACCACAAGACAATTATCAGGAACAGATCCTGGAGGTGATGACTGATGACTTTTGGACACAGATGAGGGACATGATAGGGAATATTTCCAGAATATGGCATGGGCTATGTGTAACTCATTCAGGGAAATTGACCAGAGATCATTTGTGATGTTTGTCTCCATCAGGGTGGGCTTTCAGGACCATAAGTATTGTCTGTGTGATCCACTTATGTAATGCTGCCACCATGGTGTTTGCCATATAAGTGACTGGACTATATGGGCACACTTGTGCATGCATAGCATTTTGCTGCCATGCTTATGTGATACATGCCCAGATGAGCACTGCAGATGTCATGCATAGCATTTTGCTGCCATGCTTATGTGATACTTGCCCAGATGAGCACTGCAGATGTCATGTGACATTTAGCATTATATTGTAGTGACTACATACACACATTACATGTCCTTACCACTGTGCTTTGCCTGACACCTGTGCTGCCACAATGTTATGCTGACATTGTGGTTGGCATTATTAGCAATGATGATGTCATGTTGTATTATATAAATGTGTCTGCTATATATAGGCAGTCTTACTTTACTGAATGCATAGACTGCCACTGTAATGTTCATGTATACACCATGGTAATGCTGATTTATACAATAACATTAAAGTATGCCTTCTTTGGCCTATATTACATTGCTGCATGCATTCTTTATTTACATATATTCTTATTTTTTGTCAAATGGTGTACATATGCACAGAGTTATGTACATGTCTCTGCACATACAGTATTACAATCAGTACAGAAACACCATTGTACCTTGGGACTGTGAGTGGTCATTGACTTCATGTTAATGTATTGTAATATTCACAAGACTGTTCTTTGCACAGTCATACCCATGGTCAGTTATATCTATATCACTGCAGGTGTTTATTCCACATGTTGTTTTACATTGGCATGATGGTATATATGTGCATGTGATGATACCAGTTCTTAGCTTGTTTCTGTATGCCTCGTGCTGTTAAGGGATTGCACAATAGTGTGTGTGTGTGTGTGTGTGTGTGTGTGTGTGTGTGTGTGTGTGTGTGTGTGTGTGTGTGTGTGTGTGTGTGTGTGTGATTTGTACAGGGACATTTTTGTTGATGTCGGCAATGCAGTCTGTCCATGTGATATACATTAGCCATTTGCTTCAGTTTAGTTTGGGATGACTTCAACACCACCCTATGTGTTATACACATGCATTTGCAATGTGTTTCCTTACATAGTGTTATCCTGCTTTATCGTTTGCCTAGGCAGCTTTGCTACCATGTCCTCCTTGATGTGGCCCCATGCTGACCACCTCCCTTCCACCTTTGTAGGTATGTCATATATCTTGCACATATGCATCATATTTCTTCACCTTTCTTGGAATTCTAGTCCTTGTTAGAAATCAACCTATGCCAACCCTATGGGCATTAGACAGATGCAGGACATATGCAGACAAGTTGCTGGCTGTTGCCTGCAGTACACCCTTGTTCTTGTTATACTTGTGTGTGTTAGATATTAACCACTGTAATTTGTCAAACTTCATATGCAAAACCTGATAGTTGTTATAAAGCCTTAATCATAGATTTCTGAATGTGTATTGCCATTGCTTTCCAATAGTTTCCTCTTAGGCAAATGAAGGTCATACATATACATCTATACTGGTGTTACCTTTGACATGTCATAGGTCTGTGACATATGCATTTGATTTCCCATCTGTTTGGGTTGTTTGTGTGCACCTAGTTGAATAGGTAGTAGCCAGTTTGCTGCTTTGCTACAGTACTGCTATTTGGCAATGTGTTTGGTTGTTTGCCTTTCACATGCATGGCTGCAGGTTCTGTTCTGCCCTTTGCTGGTATTCTTCAGCATGTCATGGGATGCATTTGCTCATCTGGGCTCTTGCTCGGTTTACACTTGCACTTCTGACAGACTACTTGGGTATTGGGTTCAATATCCAAGGTGTACTGTGATCCCCATTTATTACCCTACAAAACATCCAGGTCATACACATCCAGGTACGATTGCTGCACAGTTTGCAACATGTCAAACAGTAATAGTGCACAGTTACATATGTATTTCTGCATTTCACCATGGCCAGTATGCATTCCCACCCTGCTGGTCTACTTTCTGTTCCCCATGTTGTAGAGTGTGCTGTCTGTGTACCATACCTTTCTTTATTGTTTATCTCCAAACTTTGTCTGTCTTGTCTTGTGATATTTGTTATATGTGTATACCTGCTGTGTTGTCCTCCTCCTTTTCCCCAATATTTCCCTTTCCTTCTATTCTCAAAAAAAAAAAAAAAGAAAAAGAAATTGCCCCATGGCCTTCCGACTGTCCCTCAGAACTTCCTATTCCAACATACCTCTTGTGTGTCCCTGTTCTTCACCCATACCCCCACTTCTGCTTTTCCATCTTCCTATTTCATTGGGTGAGTGCATTACCTATGTTCCCCACACTTGTCATATACCCTTGTTAGATACTGTTAGCTGTAGCAATGTGGCCATGATTACCCATCTCATTTATTAATTTTTTATTAGAAATTTTACAGATTCCATCAGAATTAGTAAATGACTTAGGGGATATCCATTGTTGTCTCTAAACATATTGGAGAAATTGTTGAATATATGTATTACTTACAAATGTCATGCAAGTTACATTGGGATAGTATAATTTCTGTAACTTTGTTAATGTATATCAAGCTTTATGGCAGTTTTCATGATTTTCGGAGTGACTGTGACTGCTAGACACCATGCCAGGTCTGCTGCTGCTTAACTCTGTTATGCAGAGACTATTCTGTCCTTCATAGCAATTCAGGCAGTTTATATCATAGTTGTACAGTTTGAGCCTTTTTGTTCTGTTGCTGCCATTTAGTGGCCTTTTATTTATAACAGTTAGATTAACTTGTTTTACAGCATAAAATGTAGAAATAAACCGTTATTGGCTTCATTGTTTCGGTGGAAACTCTGTTTTTTTTGTTGTTTTACAGCATTATAGCAAGCCTCAGGAAGTGATGTAACTCAGTCAGGAAGCAGCTTTCTTTCTAGCCCTCATGAAGTGCAGTCATGATCTTCTTTTTCCAGGCCCTGGCATTTGCATCTCCTTTTTACAAAAAAGTATTAAAGTTAAGAAATCTCAGTAAAGCTACAAGAAACCCTGATATCTTTTGCTTATTGGATTTTACTAAAGTGTTAAGCTGTCCATTTAGCTATACTACACCTCACGCAGTGCTGTGAGAATGGAACAGTAAAAAGCAGATACTTGCAGTCCTGAATACAAGAGGTCACTGCACTGCAAATATAAGTCGGAGATCAGATCGGGGAAGAAGTATAAACCTGAAGATATGTCCCCCATGACACAGCATGGCAGGGAGAAAAGCTCTAGTGTCCCGAAAGATGATACATGGTCACATGGCTCCAAATCATCAAGATCCAGAAAGATGTCCTCAGCATGTTCCTTAGCAATCAGAGCTCTTGCCAAAGCAGATGTGGCACATGCCCAACTGGCATTTGCTGAAAAAGAAGCCATTATGATGCGATAAAAGGCAGAATTGGAAGCTAACCTACATATTCTTCAGCACCAGAGCACAGCTGCTGCTGCAGCAGCAGAGGCCGCTGCTTACCTGGAAGCAGATTCATCAGTAAACAAGATAACTCACTTAGAACCAGAAGTTCCAGACAAACCTCTCTCTTCTGCTGAACGTACAAGTGAATACATCCAGAAACTTACTAATATGCATGCAAGCCAACAGTCACTTAGGATTATGCCAACAGATGTCCCGGGTATGCCCCCTCAGTCTTGTGATGTCAGCAGTGTTAAGCCAACAAAAGAACAACCTCCAGAGCTCCTTAGAAACGGAAATCTAGGACTCCCATTACCACAGCCTAAAGATTACATGCCTGAACACCAAAACATACAAGATGTCATAAAGTATCTTATCCGCAAAGAAATGGTTAACTCAGGTTTCATCAAGTTTGATGACTGTCCAGAAAACTATTGGGCATGGAAGTCCTCCTTTCTGAGTGCAACTAGAGATTTAGATTTGGTGGCTGCAGAAATGCTGGACTTAATGATCAAATGGTTGGGCAAAGAGTCAGCAGAGCATGCAGAAAGCATGTGCAGAGTACACTTATTTAACCCTTTGGCAGGACTTAACATGGCATGGCAGAGGCTAGAAGAAAGGTATGGTTCACCTGAAGCAATTGAAGGTGCTCTACTGAAAAAGCTTGAAACCTTACCCAAGCTGAGCAATAAAGGCAACACAAAATGACAACAACTGGGCAATCTTCTTCTAGAAATAGTGTGTGCTAAAGGGGAGGGCTATTTGACAGGCCTTTCGTATTTAGATACTGCCCGTGGTACTAATCCAGTGGTGGAGAAACTACCATATACCTTGCAACAAAAGTGGGCATCTGTTGGAGCTAAATACAAAGAGGAAAATGGAGTAGCTTTCCCCCTTTCTTTGTGTTTTCTAGGTTCATTCAGCACCAAGCAAAGATTAGGAGCGACCCCAGCTTTGCCTTCATTAGCAGCAGTAATCTACCATCCAGACCAGAAAAGCTTTCCAGACCTCATGGTAATACTTCTGTGTTCACACACAAAACAGTTGTACCTTCAAGGACCACAAACTGTCAAGACAGCAGCAAGGTGAGCCCTACAGAAAGTCCTGATAGGCAATGCCCAATTCACCGGAAGCCTCATCCTCTGAAAAGGTGCAAAAGGTTTAGAGGTAAGCCTATTGAGGAAAGAATGTCCTTTCTTAAACAAAATGGCATCTGTCTCAAGTGCTGTGATTCTACTAAGCATATAGCTAAAGACTATAAAATATCAGTCGAGTGCACAGAATGTGGCAGTGAGAAACACATAGTGGCCTTACACCCTGATCCACTTCCACAACCAACAGGGATGCTAGAAGCCAAGAAAGATCAGGGCAGGGAGCAAAAAGAGGATTCCCCTTCTTCAGTGATGTCTAAGTGCACTGAAATCTGTGGCCAAGGTCAAAATCCACAGTCATGTTCTAAAATCTGTTTAGTAACTGTATCCCACTGGGAAAAGAGACAAAGCTGTGAAGATTTATGCAGTTCTTGATGAGCAGAGCAACAAATCACTTGCAAGGTCAGACTTTTTCGATATTTTTAACATTAAAACAACTGCAGCTCCCTATACTCTAAAGACATGCACAGGCATTATGGAAACTGCAGGCAGAAGAGCCATAGACTTTGTTGTTGAATCTTTTGATAAGGAAAAGCAATTCCTATTACCTACACTGATAGAGTGTGACATGATACCTGATGACAAGTCAGAAATTCCTTTTCCAGAGGTGGCTTATCATCACCCTCACCTCCGCCCAGTTGCTCACCTCATTCCAGCTGTTAATTCTGGTGCTTCTATCCTTTTGCTTCTTGGAAGGGACATTTTAGAAGTACACAAAGTGCATGAGCAAATTAATGGACCGGTCAACGCCCCTTATGATCAGAGACTTGACTTGGGGTGGGTCATTGTAGGAAAAGTTTGCCTGGGATCAGCTCACCAGCCAAACAGCATCGCTTCCTTCAAGATGTCTGTGTTAACAAATGGCCACACATCCTTTTTCAGTCCATGCCAGAACAATTTTACTGTTAAAAAAAGCTTTGATAATTTAACATGGTTTTGGGACTCTTCTTCGCACAGCAAAGAAGATACCAGCTTTAACATAGAAACTGACAATCTAGGGGTTTCAGTGTTCCAGAAATCAAAGGACGATAATAAACAAGCCCTGTCCATAGAAGATCAAGCCTTTCTCTGGATCATGGACAGAGAGACTTACCAGGATGATAATGACAGCTGGATGGCCCCTCTGCCATTTTGCACACCCAGGTATCGTTTACCTTGTAATAGAGAACAAGCCATGAAGCGCTTGAACTCTCTTTGTAGAACCTTACAAAAAAAGCCAAAGGTAAAGAGAGATTTCAGAGAATTCATCAAAAGGTTACTGGATAATGATCACACTGAAATTGCAGGACCACTGGATCAAGGTAAAGAACACTGGTATCTGCCAATGTTTCGTGTTTACCACCCACACAAACCTGATCAAATAAGAGTTGTGTTTGATTCCAGTGCAGAATGTGAAGGTATTTCTTTAAATAAGGTACTGTTAAGTGGTCCTGATCTAAACAATACTCTATTAGGGGTCCTCATGCTCTTTAGAAAAGAGCTCATAGCCTTCACAGCTGATGTGCAGCAGATGTTTTACTGTTTTCTGGTGAGAGAGGAGCACCAAGACTATTTACATTTTCTCTGATACAAAGATCATGACATAGACAAAAAAGTAGTGGAGTACAGAATGAGAGTACATGTCTTCGGCAACAGTCCCTCTCCTGCTGTGGCAATATACTGTATGCGTAAAGCTGCCCTAAACGGAGCTGAACATTATGGACAAGATGCCAAACACTTTGTGTTGAGACATTTCTATGCAGATGATGGACTCGCATCTGCTAGCACTCCTGAGATAGCAAATGACATTCTCAACAAAACAAAACAGATGCTGGCAGAATCTAATCTGCAGCTTCATAAGGTTGCTTCTAACAGCAAATAGGTCATGGTAGCCTTTCCTGCAGAAGATAGAGCTAAGGACCTTAAAGATCTTTGTCTGAGTACAGACTCCCTTCCTCTTCAGAAAAGTTTAGGACTAGGCTGGGATCTAGAAACAGACAGCTTTGTTTTTCAGGTCTCTTCAGAGGAAAAACCTTTCACCAGAAGAGGAACCTTAGCTACCGTGGACAGCCTTTATGATCCCCTTGGGTTTGTTGCACCAGCGACTATAAAAGATAAGGCCTTAGTCCGTGAACTGTCATCTGGGAAATGTATGGGATGCATTACTCCCACAAGACAGACTGCTTGAATGGATTCAGTGGAAGGAGTCTTTGCAGGCTTTGAAAGGCTTAAAGATACCCAGATGTTATGGGCCTGTTTCACTGACAGTAGCCTGTAAAAAGGAACTGTATATTTTTCAGATGCATCCACCACAGCTATAGGTGCAGTAGCCTACTTGAAAACAACTGATGCAGCAAGTTTATGTCATGTTGGGTTTGTTATGAGAAAGTCTAAGTTAAGCCTTAGACCAGCGCATACAATCCCACATTTGGAGCTATGTGCAGCTGTATTAGTGGTAGAACTGTATGAGCTAATCAGAGATGAAATAGACCTGGAACTGGATGTTGTGAAATTCTTTACAGACAGTAAAACCGTCCTGGGGTACATCTGCGATACCTCTAGAAGATTCTTTCTGTATGTCTCCAACCAAGTAAATAGAATCAGACAAGTAACTCATCCTGATCAGTGGTTCTATGTACCCACAGAGCAAAACCCTGCAGATTATGCTACAAGGCCCACACAGACAGTCTGCCTTCAGAACACTATATCGTTCTCAGGCCCTTTGTTTCTTTACCAGCCAGTTAAAAACAATTCAAGTGACATGGCTACTGGTTATCCTCTCATAGAGCCTGAAGCTGATCCTGAAATTAAACCAGCAGTTGCAAGCTTCAGCACTAGAACCTTTGATTCCACTATTCATTCACATTGTTTTGAAAGATTTTCAAACTGGAAGACACTAGTTGAAACTATAGCCAGACTTATTCATATTGCCAAAAGTTTTCAAAGAAAATCAGATAGCTCTCTACTTAGAGGCTAGAAAGGTTTTCATCAGCAAGTTAGCTTAGAGGAACTTTCACAAGCAAAGAATATGCTCATCTCTTCTGTTCAGCACAAACACTTCAAAAAGGAATATGACTGCGTAAAAGAGCAAAAGGCATTGCCCAAACAAAGTCATCTCAAGAAGTTTAGTGCTGTTATAGATCAAGATGGACTGCTGAGAGTTGGCAGATGCTTGTCCTTTGCAACATTGACTGAACAAGAGAAGCAACCAATTATCATCCCCCACAATCATCACGTTGCTACACTGATTGTGAGATATTATTGGCTCATCAAGGACATCACATAACAGAAGGTGCAATCAGAGCTGCAGGTTTCTGGATCCTTGGTGGTAAATGCCTGATGTCTGCAGTTATTCACAAATGTGTTATCTGTCGTAAACTGAGAAGGGGATTAGAAAGTCAAAAGATGGCAGATTTACCAGAAGATAGAGTGACTCCTGAACCACCATTCACTATGATGTTTTTGGCCTGTGGACAGTGGTAACCCGCCACCCTAGAGGAGGTAGTACTGACAACAAATGCTGGGCAGTGCTTTTTACATGTCTGCCTACACGAGCTAGAACTGATTGAATCAATGTCAGCTTCCAGTTTTATTTATGCCTTGAGAAGATGCCTTTCAATCCATGGCCCAGCAAAGTTACTTCACTCTGATAGAGACAAACTTTTGGGAGCTTGTATGGAACTGAATATTTGTGCAGGTGATACAGCAGTATGAGATTATCTACAAGACAAAGGATGCACGTGGGTCTTCAATCCTCTGCACTCATCTCATATGGGAGGTACTTGGGAAAGACTAATAGGTGTAGATAGACGTATCTTGGATGCAATGTTGCTGCAAGATAAGCCTACTCGTCTGACCCATGAGAGTTTAAGTACCTTTATGGCAGAAGTTATGGCTATTATGAATGCAAGACCTTTAGTACCAGTGTCTAATGATCCAGATAATCCTGAGGTTCTTACACCAGCCATGCTTTTGACTCAAAATGCAAACTCTTTGTTGGCTCCTTCTGGTAACTTTGAAACAGCAGGCCTTCATGTAAAACAATGGAAACAAGTTCAGAGTCTTGCTGACACCTTCTGGCAGAGATGGAAAAGGGAATACTTGTCCACCTTACAAAGTCGCAGAAAGTGGACTCGAGACTATCCAAATGTTAAAGTAGGTGATGTTGTGTTAATAAAGGACAGTCAAAAATGCAGGAATGAATGGCTTGTGGGACTTATCATTGGCACATTGCCAAGCAGAGATGGTAAAGTGAGAAAGGTGGAAGTAAGAGTTGTCAAACAAGGAACTGCTAAAGTTTATTTGAGGCCAGTCTCGGACATTGTAGTTCGTGTTTCTGAAAATGGTTAAAATGTGTTATTGTGTGTAGTAATATTAATGAGTGTAGTATGCCAGGCAGGTTCTGTCCTTCATAGCAATTCAGGCAGTTTATATCATAGTTGTACAGTTTGAGCATTTTAGATCTGTTGCTGCCATCTAGTGGCATTTTATTTATAACAGATTAACTTGTTTTACAGTATTATAGCAAGCCTCAGGAAGTAATGTAACTCAGTCAGGAAGCAGCTTTCTTTCTAGCCCTCATGAAGTGCAGTCATTATCTTCTTTTTCCAGGCCCTGGTATTTGCATCTCCTTTTTACAAAAAAGTATTAAAGTTAAGAAATCTCAGTAAAGCTGGAAGAAACCCTGATTCTTTCGCATATTGGATTTTATTAAAGTGTTAAGCTGTCCATTTAGCTGTACTACGCCTTGCACAGTGCTGTGAGAATGGAACAGAGACATTCTAAGTTCATTGAGACATAACTTTTGTGCTTATATTGGGGAAATGCACTAGATTCTGCAAACTTTACGGAATCCGGCCTATAGTGCTAGGATTTGAAATTCTGTCTACAAGATTGCTACATTCAAAATTGTGTACTGTATCCAGAAAGGCAGCACAGTATTTGAACATCTCAATATGTTTTATATATTTAATAGACTCTAGTTATAAGCTTTCATCTCAGAGAAGGATAGTACACAAGCAAACATGTATATAGCACATTAACAGTTCTTAACCCATTCTTACTGTATAAACAGTATATCTAAGTGGCACTAAAGTGCAAGTGTGTATATTGATTTGGATGCCGCTTATATTTAAAACATCCACTAACTTTGATAAAAATCAAGGCTTTCTTATGGGTTCAGTTTGTTTTTCAGCATGCTGTTCCCCATTACACCAAACCATGAGACAAACATGAATTACAACCATCAATATAGTAACACCTCAGCAGTAGCTTTCTCCTATTATTTGATGACAGCACACACACACATGCACACACGCATGCACACACACACACACACACACACACACACACACACACACACACACACACACACACACACACACACACACACACACACACACACACACACACACAAACACACAGATGTGTCATTCTGATAGAACATGGGGAGCGTTACTTAAAAAAAACACAGGCAGTTTTGTAAGAAATATATCATATATACATGGATATTCTTCAAACCACTGATACCTGTAAAGCATCTGCCGAGGCAAATTACATACCCCTGGAAAACCAATCATGTAAACAGCATCATGTTGCCACCATCTTGCCTTTTATGCAAGAGTCACTGTATAGTTACAATCGGTAGTTGAAGGATAGTTATATATAAAATGGACTTTCAGAATGGCTTGATTGCAGATCAGCTGATATGTGAAGACATATCTGTTGTTTCTTTTGCAGTCCTGTTTTGCTTTTATTGTGCAGCAAATTGCTGATCTCATCATATCCCTCTATTAATGCACACAGGTTCCTTTTCTTGGTCATATCCTTTATCAGGCCTTCCTGACCCAATTTTTATCCAGTTCAGTTTCCCTAAAATCCAGTGTGTATTTCTATAGTTGTTATGCTGAAGCACATTTCATGACATCATGCCATCTTCTGTCTTCAGTATTGCCACCCTAATCAGATTACTGATTCTAAAATAGAATAGAGAGACGAGATTCTGAGCTACAAAAGTGGTATTTTACCTGCCATTATGTACAAGAACCTCACTTGTCTCTATATTACACACTGAGTCATAGCACTAAGCAGTGAGTCTGTTTTTTGTTTCCAGTATGTAGTCACGTGCCATTGCCACCAAACTTTCTGTTTTACTTTCCTCTCACATAATGTACCACATCACTGCCCTTCCTCTCTCATTTCCAAACAAAACTCTATCTTTACAGATGAAGGTCCCACTCATTAAGCCTCAAATTGTGTTTCACTAAAGCCCAAGGTACCCAGCTGCTACCTGCCATGATAGTATCTCTGGCATTATCTCATTTTGTAGACTTTCAGTATTACATAAACAGATTGTGTTAAAAAATATGCTTATGTTCTTCCTCTTTTTCTCCTCACATTCAGCACCCTAGTGGCTTTTTCCATATTTTGCCTATACATTTCTGAATTCTTTTGATTCTTCATTTTAGCCTGTGTAGTGAATGAACTGTATTCCTTAAATGCCAGATGAGAGTACCTCCACTATTTGGTTTAAATGCTGTCTCTAACCAATTAATGTAGCCCTGAGATATGTGACTTCCATCTGAGCTACATTATTGGTTCTTATCAGTCTAATTCACCTCTGTTTTCCACTGCAACCACGCCACTTATTTTCCCTTTTCTTCACCTCTGGAATATTAACTGCTTCCACCTCACCTAAATGTTTTTTCTCTTATTTCAGCAAATGTCTTATCCATTATTTCTGCTTCCCTTCATCCTCCACCATTGTCTACACAACAGCCTTACTAAACGTTTCTGGCTTAAATTTTGCCCCTAGAATTATGGACCAGAGTCCAAGAAAGTACTTTTCATCTCATTGCTGTGGCAGGGCCACTTTTACCCCCCCTCATCCTGCCCAGCCACTCACAGGAAATACCATCAAGCATAACACCCCCAATTATCACTAGGTAGGAAGACCTAAATGCACTTTCTAAAGCCAAGAACACTGCATTGATGGGCCCTAATAATATCCCAGAATGCCTTCTAAATAGTATGAAACAGGACCTGTCAGGATAATTGGAGTCGCTGTTTAACCACAGTATCCTGAGAGGCTTCATGCCATGAGAATGGCGAAATGCAACAGCCAACCCTCTGCACAAGAGCAGGCCATCTATGGACCCTGGTAACTAGAAACCCATAAGTCTGACTAGTCTCAAATGCAAAACCATGGAAAGAATTATCATGGAAATGATTAATAAAGACATAGGATACCTTCAGACACTGGATCCAACCCAGTTTGGTTTCATCAATGGAAGATCATGCCTAGTCAATGTGATGGACTTCTTCAAGAAGGTCACCAAGGCAATGGATGAGGGCAAAATGGAGCTTACTGCCTACAGTGACCTGGCTAAGGTATTTGATACAATACCCCACTCTGACATTGTAAGTGAACTTACATACTGAATAGCTAGTTAGCTTTCAGATAGGACACAGGAAGTTAGGATACTGGCATCCACCTCCACAAGGAGGATGGTCACTAACAGAGTCCCTCAGGGCTCTGAGCTTAGTCTGCTCCTTTTTGGCATCTACTTCTTTTTATTTATTTTTTTTATTTATTTGACATTTGTTAACCGGGTTAGTCCAACTGGGCCAGAGGCCCATTTTCAGTGGAGACCCGAAAAGAAAAGCTCCAAAAATACAGAAAATATTAGGTACATAAGATTAACATTACAGACAATTGAAGGTACATAAAAAATGAAGTCAAGGCCAACATAAAGGGCATCTGACTGAATACGTTTACAGATGATTGCAAGCTAGGAACTGTCACAGGGTCTCCCCAAGACACTAATATCCTCCACGAAGGGCTAAAACAAACAAATGATTGTTGCCAGAGTTATGATTTAACACCCTGCCAAGAAATGCATAATAGTGCCCTTTGGAACGTCAGCTATCCTGGGAAACTACTTCAGCAATCAGGGATTTAGGACAGATATAGAGAGTAACCTGGCTTTCAACCAACATATCCCCAAAGCAGTTAGGAATTCATTTTATGTTGCATAGCTTATAAGTAAGGGCATGGCATCTAGGTCCAAGTAAACCATTGTTCCACTGTATTCGGCCCTCATCAGACATATTATTGAGTACAATGCTCTCTTTGATATGTATCTGACCAGGCATATACAACAACTGGAATGTCCACAAAGGTTCCTCACAAAAAGAATACAGGGACTTAACAACATGTCCTATGCGTACTGCTTCAAAGCCTTATCAATATATTGTCTCTTACAGACTCTTGAGGGACAATCTATGCCTGGCATACAAGGCATCCTTGAAACCTACTCTGATGGAGCTTTTGCATATCTGCAAAACAAATAGCATCAGAACTACCTGATTTAAGTTTGTGATATAAATAGGGCATATTGGAGGAACAGGAATGTGTCTCAGAGAATACTCCTTCTCTGGATCAGGGCTCTTCAACAGGGCCATCAACCGAATTAAATGGAGAAAGAGCATGCAGTAAGAGACAGCTTGACCTGATTCCATGATTTTCCTGATGTCAACTGATGGAGAGACTTCCAATAGGAGTGGCTTCATCCCTAAACAAAACAAATGCACATACATACATCATTATACACATACCCTTATACACTTGCCTATCTATAGGATGCAGCACAGAATCTTTCCTTTCCTCCCACCTGCGATTCCTTGAGAGGCATTTGGGGTAAATTCTTTTGCAGTATAAAGCTCCTGCAGCTCCAAGTGGTTCTTCGCTCCATTACATTGTATTGTGACCTAGCAAAAGAACCATAGTAGACTGTCCAAAAGGAATCATGAAAGCTCAAGCAAATCTATTCCTGCAAAAACAGTTAACACCTAGCCTAACCATCAGTGTCCAAAGTACTTAGTTTTAACACTGCAGTCTCACTCCTGCTCACCTTGCAACTCACTTTCAAGTTATTAATTTGGTTGTGACACTGATGACCTTAGATACTGAGGATGCCGGCGAGCTAATGTCATGGAAGGTTGAGCAGCCAAATGCATGTGAGCAAAACATCAAAACAAATTAACGCTTTAAAGAACCTACTCAGAATTATGAGGTGGCCTATTATTTAAATATAAGATGTGGTATTTTCCAGAAAATACCAGATAGTTAAGAGGTATGAAAGATATAATCTTGGAAAATGTGCTGGCAAAAGTATTACATAGTTGGCTGTTTTGGCAGTACATTTTCCTCAATATTCTCAACTTAATTTTTTTTATGCTACTGTCCAGACTGTTCTGAATAATCTTCACCACCAAGATCTCAGCGTTTTCTTTTCCCATTGTTATTCAGCCAAAAGCCTGGAAATTTTGAAGATTTATCACCCATGACCTACACAATAAATCAGGATTCGTTGTATCTGTCATGGGTGAAATGGAGCCAAACACAGAGAAATAATAACACATTTAGGGTACTGGTTTGAAGAAGATTGTCATGGTAGTTATTTTCCCTCAAAAATAAATGAAATAAGTAAATAAAAAAATAAAATCCACTAGAAAATCTCCCCTGGCCAAATGGTGCCCTACGTAGGCACCTAGTTTACCTATGTGTATAAGCTGGCTATGCATGTCACATACTTCACTGGATTCCTGAGTCCTTTTGACCAAAGCATTAATGATTTTCTCACCCAGTCTCTTTTTCACTTTCGGCAATGGGAGAGACTAGCCCTGGGATTCAGAAATGTTACTACCAGACGTAAGGCCTTTTTACATTGACAATAGCCATTTCTGATTCAAAGACAGCCCTACCACAGTGCTTACTTCAAAGAGGTGCAGTACCACAGTGGGCTGCCTTTCTTGCCTTTTGCAAATGTAAATGAGTCATTCTGTGGTAGAGGCATATGATGATTAGACATGTGCTGTTCTCCCAAAATTGCCTTTAGTAATAGATTTACGCAGCTAAGCAATTCATAGAACTGCTCAGGTGTGTAAATCCTTATTGCTATTTGCATTAATTAAGTTGGCCAAAAGCTGACATTCATCCATTACTTTCAATGAGTGAGATCACATCAGAGGTAAGTGCTGGGGAGTTCAGCAGATAGTGTTGTGTGCAGCTGCATTTCAGTGTATGCAAGAAGCATGACTGATGTCTGGTGAGAGCATGTGCATGTGTTTTTGTGTGTGTGTGTAAGTAAGGATGAAGGTGAATGTGTGCACGAGTGCAACTGGGTGATAGGGATATATGCTTGGTGTATGGAGACTGTGTGTGTGTGTGTGTGTGTGTGTGTGTGTGTGTGTGTGTGTGTGTGTGTGTGTGTGTGCACTCACATGCATGCATGCCTAGGTGGTCACAGTGGGGGATAGCTAGAGAATAGCTAGGGTAGGTGTGTTTGTGTGTGTAATGGTGAATTGGTGAATATGTGCATGAGAGCAATTGGTTGATGGGTGTATGCACTTGATGTGTGGAGAGAGAGTGTGTGTGTGTGTGTGTGTGTGTGTGTGTGTGTGTGTGTGTGTGTGTGTGTGTGTGTGTGTGTGTGTGTGGTAATGTCTATGGGTATGTGTGGTACAGCATTGCTTTCTGAATCCGGCTCCAGAGCTAAAACTCAAATTTCACCAAGACTAGTCAAGAACTAGAAAAAAAAAAGAGACTGTTTAGATATGAAGTGCAAGATAATTTTTAGGGTGGCACAGTGGTGCAGCGGTTAATGCTGTTGCCTCACAGCAAGAGGTTCTCTGGTTCGATTCTCGGCCGGCGTGCCTTCTGTGCGGAGTTTGCATGTTCTTCCTGCGTTCGCGTGGGTTTCCTCTGGGTACTCCGGTTTCCTCCCACATTCAAAAGACATGTGTCTGGAGCATTTCTCCCCAGGCCTCCACTGAAAACATGATCTGTGGAACCTAGTCGGACTTTCCTGGTCAACAAATGTTAAATAAATAAATAAAATAAAATAAATATCTTCAGTCTGAAAATTAAATTTAAAGTGGAAATTTTCAGCAGAATTTTTCATGCCACAATCATTTTATTATATGGCGAAATCTTGAAGCATTTTGGGTCCTGTATAACATTACCATACTAATCTCAGTTCATAGCTAATGTTTTTTAAAATATTCTAAAGATTAACAAATCATTTTTAATCACAGTGATTCAGCTCATACAGCTGGAGTAGAACTCCGCGAAGAACTGAAACACGCTGTAATATTAATCTAAAAGGTTTATCAGTGTTGAAATATTGAATTTTATGAAAATGGGTTAAATGAAAACTTACCACCATTAGTAGAATAGTGCCAAAATATTGCTAAATGGGTAGCCCTGTGCTGCAGAGGGATAAAGCCCTTATTGCACTCCAGATGACCCATATTGGATTAGCAATATAAGCACTGGAGGGGGCCATAGGAGGAGGATGGCCATGACTGGCCAAGGTTGGCTCACCCATTCAGAGGGGAGGGAGGAAGGCAGCCTAGGATGGATGCAGTAAAGCAGCACTGAGTCTTGCAAGCTCTATGCTACATAAGTGGAGTAACATTTAGGAGGTTGCACATGCATGGAAGCTACGTGCACCTCCTTAAGGCAGCTGTTATGGATATTGCCAAGCTGCTGCAGGGTAGTGGGCATTAGGGTACACTCCCTGACACCAGTCTGATGCTGTGCCAATGTCCTCAATCTCCTCACAGGCCCAGGACATGAGTTAGGTTGAGCCTGGAGGAGGCTAAGTCAAGTTCAGCAGGCCTGGTGAGTGAGGAGAAGAGCTGGTGGCAGCTGATAGCCAGCTACAGAGAGGAGAAAAAGAATATTGATAAGGTCAGCTATGGGGAGTTAAAAAAAAAGAATATGATAAATGAAGTATTAAGTAGCTTCTTAGAAATTACAACTGATTGAAGCATATCTTCAGAGCACTATTCTGCAAGATACATTAGTCGGTACAACATAACAAAGAACAGATATTTGATCCTAAAGACACAGACTAGAAGTACAATTTTAATGTGCTTCAATAAGTATAGTGGACAAAAAAAAACCTGAAAACATTTATAGTTATTTAGGTTCTGTTACTGCATTAGAATGTGTTGCATAATTTTACTTACAAAAAATTTTTGAAATATGGTGCACTTAATAATTCAGCATATTTATGTTCACCCCGAGTTGCTTTCATATATAATAATGCTTCAAATGTAAGTCTTCAACCAATTACTGTATTTTTAGCCCGCCACCACTGATCCTATGCTACTCTACTGCCACCACTGATCTCATGCTGCTTTACTGCCACCACTGATTTCATGTTGCTCTACTGCCACCACTGATCTCAAGCTGCTCTACTGCCACCACTGATCTCATGCTGCTCTACTGCCATCACTGATCTCATGCTGTTCTACTGCCACCACTGATCTCATGCTGCTCTACTGCCACCTCCCTTCATCATGTTGTTCTACTGCCACTACTGATCTGCAGCTGCTGTACTGCCACCCCCCTTCATCATGCTGTTCTCACAGTTTTCCAACATGTGGTAGCTCTCCCCCATGTGCCCCACACCAAAAGGGTTTCACCTTCCAGGATAGTATATACACATGGGGTCTCCAGTCCCCTTGTACAGATTCTAAGAGGTGCTAGCCAAAATATACTATCAGCTCAGCTACAGCAGCTTCCTCTCTCATCATGACCCTGGCTTTATCACCAGGACTCAAGAAACATGACAAGCCCCCACCTGTATATCCTTATATTCTCTCCATTGGGAAAGGTAAGATGGTAAATGCCTCATTATTTCATTTCCTCTTGGCCAGCTCAGTCAGTCATTTGAGCTCCTAATTAAACTTGGTTGATTAAAGTCAGAGCTTTATTTCCCTACACCAATGGAGCTGCAAAGCAAACTGCATTTTGCTGCTAACCTCAGTCCTTATTCAGCTGAGGTCACTTACCACAACCAATGTCATAATTGTCTCAAAACTACTGAAATGGCTTGATTATAAGTCATTATTTATATATTTTCTGCTACATTTTAACTTTAAGTGTGATTACACAGGTAAATGATGCTTTGACATATGTTGTGATAGAATGCACAAATGACATCAGTAACTTGTTACTAAAAATCACCCATGCAAGAAAGTGGAGTAATCAGGCCATAAACCATCTTCATACTGCCTCATGATATTGCTTAAAAAGTAAAAAAAATTCAGAAGTTTTTTTTAGGCATGATTTTTAGCTTCCTAAACTTTTTTGGAGATTTACAAATCTATGGCAGTATGTTATACCTCACACTATCTGCCATACATTACAAAAGGAGAGTATTTCAAAAGACCAGTTCACTGACAAACCACCATTGAAGTGATGTCAGATTCAAATTTTCAGCAGTTTTGTAAATAAAACTACTAAGAAATCATAAACTGCCAATAATGCTGTATACTGCAGATAGCGGAAATGTTCTGGAGGTAAAAAAAAAGTTACAAACTGTTGCCATGAAGTACTAAATGTAACAGACATGTCTAAGAGCCTGCAAACTTGTATCATGCCATTGCTTTAATTAAAGTCAAAGTAAACTTTACTGTCATTTAGAGCTACACACATGTAGCCTAAACGAAATTTCATGCATCAGCTCAATTCTTGAGATTACAAAGGAAAAGGAAACAATACATACAAGTAGAGGAATAAACATAACTAACAAATACAATACTACTCCCAATACATGAAAGAAAGAGCAGAGACATTTACCAACACTCATATACGAAAAGAATACCCTCCCCTGAGTTAAATTAACTACCCTATTTAAAGTAATACAAAACACACTACAGATTGAAATGTCTAAGTTATTGTATAATATTGCACTTGAGTGGGTTAAATAATACTGACTATGGATATAATAAATAAAAATTGCACTTACTTGGAATATATGTAAGCATATATTGCACAAATAAATAAAAATTGACTTATGTGTCCAGACCCTTGGGACTACTGCCCGAGTTTAGAGGTCTAATCGCTGTAGGGTAGAAACTGTTACTGAATCTTGAAGTCCTGCAGTGGCTGCTGCGATATCTTCTGCGCAATGCCAGATGTTTAAACAGTCCATGCGCAGGATGCATGTTGTCCTGTATTATTGTAATGGCCTTTCGGATGCTTCTTGCAGAATAACAATGTTGTATCGATGGAAGACTGGGACCTGTTACCTTCTCTGCAACCCTCACCACTCTTTGAAGCAACAAAAACAAATAAAATAAAACAGACTAACATGAAAAAGTACAATTTGTCAATTACTTTTAGAAATCTCATTGAAGCTATCCTGTATTTTAAGGCTGTGCATGTTTTCAATGAAAACTATTATTTTTGGAAATTTCACCAAGGACATCATATACCTTAAGGCTCTGTTTTCAATGAAAATAAACAAAGCAGCACAAACAGTTGTTGTACTAACTTTATTTCCAAACCAACATTTTATATGTATGCAAATCTACAGCTAATTTTCAAAGATCAGTATCACAACTGTGTATTCTTTTAGCACTCTTGAATAATTCACTCAGCATCTGGCTGTCTCACAACTGTAGCAGAGAAAAGTTGTAACACTTCAGCACACAAACTGTCTTTTCTCAGCAGTGATCATGAAGCACTTGTTTTGTGAAATATCTGGAATAAAAATACAGCCATTAAAGGTGATACATACTTTTTAAAGTACTTAATTTAAATGTCTTTCCTTAATGTTCTAGGTTAAATCTCAAATGAGGTACATCCAAAATCTTAATATCATGAAAATATACTCACAATAAGGTGACTAGAATCTACATAAATGATAATATGCTCTGATACTGTTATTTGTATTATAAACTTGCACAACAAACTCAAGCATTGGGGGGATGGCTATGCAAAACAGTAATCAAGATACCAACGAGAAGATGTATGGGAAGCAAAGGCAGCCATGGTTAAGAAAAGTACAAGAGGGTAGAGCTAAGAGGAGTGGAAGGTGTTGTAGGGAATGTGAAAATGATCTTCTGGAAATGTTGGGGGTTCCACAAGCTGTAGCCATGTGGCTACAATGGAGCCCTTGGCCTAGGGGTCCATTTCACCAAAGACTTGTCCTGTTGTAATCTTTGTAAGTGTCAATATGTTTTGTATATCTACTTCTATAACTTCAAATTGCCTTCTTGTAGTTTTAATTTAAATTTGTCTTTTATTGTCTACAGTACTTAAACTCTGTAACTACACTGTTTTGCATGTACTACTTTATGTGCTATACATTATTCTACTGTAAAGTGACTTGGAACTTTTAATGGTAACTCAATTACATGGAGCTTTTAAACCTGGGCCCTGTAAAGTGACATGGAGCTTTAATGATAACTCTATTACATGGAGCTTTTCAACCTGGACCTCCAGTATAAATTGGCTATGCATTCTGGGTAAAAATAAATAAATAAATATAAATATGCCTTCCAAACAAGATGGAATGGGTACTTTCATTCATTCCTGCATCAGAAGACCTTGAACGATAACCTCTTAGCAATTCTCCTACTGATTATCTGTCCTGAAAAAAAGTATCTCACATTAATGACAGATTAGTTTATAAACAGGTCAAAAGAGCCACAGGATAAAGATGAACCGAACCAGTAACACAACAATTCCAAGGCAGTGTAGAAGCAGAACCACGTAGTCAGGATGAATAAATGAATGAATAACTTTTAATCCAAGTACACAAAATGCAGACAATGTTCTTGCCACAAGTCACAAACAGTCAAAGTTATTACATTACCATTGTCAGCATTCAAACTCTCTGAAGTGTTGTTAAAAACTGGATAAGCTCTACCACTTCTATATTCCTTTAAATCCCGGTCAAGTTTTCTCATTTTTCTAAGAATAATTTTATCACAATAATTGTCAATTTCCCCAAACAAATTCTCGTACTTTCTCTGGCCAAATTTCCACTGTTAAAATCCAGAACCTTGTTGTGCAATGCATTTGTTTCACTTAACGACATTTCATTCTGACTTTCGTAATCCCTTAACATTAACTTCAACATTTCAATACCAGTCTTGTTAAATAATTCAGTTAACTGTTTATACAGTAAAGAGTTCTGTTTAACATTGTTAGGATATTTAAATAATCTCAACCCTTTAGGCACTCTTTCTGTGCCAATACATTCATTTAAATAGTCAATTTCTGGTTGGTTTGTGTTTAAAGCATACAGTCTGTCTTTAAAATTCTTGAATGTCTCATCAAAAGTCTCAATCCGGTGGTTAAATATTTGTTCATTAAAGTTAATCGTCGACTAGACCAGGTATCAAAATTAAAATTGACAGTACCTGTGTTCACTTTACCAAAATGAGAGGGTTGTAGTTTACTATTACAATCTCTTTTACTGTGGTTTTGTTGTTCGTTGTCCTCCAATAGACCGCCACGTCTCTCTCCTTCTCGAACCGTATTGTGTCTCGAGGAGCCTTGTGTTAAGCCTGAGATATGCTGCTCCTTGTACTGGTGCTGATTAGCTGGTATCTCAAACTGTCCAGGTAATTTAGTTTTAGTATTCTCGAGAATTTGAGACAAAAGAGTCATTACCTGGTTAAATTCACCTCGAGTAACCGGCGAATTGTTGTCCTCGTTCGACATATCTTTTAAAACCGCTGGTGTATCCACAAAGACGTCATACTCTGCCCGTTCTGCCATGGATAATTAGACTAAAGAACCACAGGATAAAGACGAACCGAACCAGTAACACAACAATTCCAAGGCAGTGTAGAAGCAGAACCATGTAGTCAGGATGAATAAATGAATGAATAACTTTTAATCCAAGTACACAAAATGCAGACAATGTTCTTGCCACAAGTCACAAACAGTCAACGTTATTACATTACCACTGTCAACATTCAAACTCTCTGAAGTATTGTTAAAAACTGGATAAGCTCTACCACTTCTATATTCCTTTAAATCCCGGTCAAGTTTTCTCATTTTTCTAAGAATAATTTTATCACAGTAATTGTCAATTTCCCCAAACAAATTCTCGTACTTTCTCTGGTCAAAATTCCCACTGTTAAAATCCAGAACCTTGTTGTGCAACGCATTTGTTTCACTTAACAACATTTCATTCTGACTTTCGTAGTCCCTAACCATTAACTTCAACATTTCAATACCAGTCTTGTTAAATAATTCAGTTAACTGTTTATACAGTAAAGAGTTCTGTTTAACATTGTTAGGATATTTAAATAATCTCAACCCTTTAGGCACTCTTTCTGTGCCAATACATTCATTTAAATAGTCAATTTCTAGTTGGTTTGATTTTAAAGCATAAAGTCTGTCTTTAAAATTCTTGAATGTGTCATCAAAAGTCTCAATCCGGTGATTAAATATTTGTTCATTAAAGTTAAACCGTCGACTAGACCAGGTATCAAAATTAAAATTGACAGTGTCAATATGTTTTGTATATCTACTTCTATAACTTCAAATTGCCTTCTTGTAGTTTTAATTTAAATTTGTCTTTTATTGTCTATAGTACTTAAACTGTGTAACTACACTGTTTCACATATACTCCTTTATGTGCTATACATTATTCTACTGTAAAGTGACTTGGAACTTTTAATGGTAACTCAATTACATGGAGCTTTTCAACCTGGGCCCTGTAAAGTGACATGGAGCTTTAATGATAACTCTATTACATGGAGCTTTTCAACCTGGGCCTCCAGTATAAATTGGCTATGCATTCTGGGTAAAAATAAATAAATAAATATAAATATGCCTTCCAAACAAGATGGAATGGGTACTTTCATTCATTCCTGCATCAGAAGACCTTGAACGATAACCTCTTAGCAATTCTCCTACTGATTATCTGTCCTGAAAAGAAGTATCTCACATTAATGACAGATTAGCTTATAAACAGGTCAAAAGAACCACAGGATAAAGATGAACCGAACCAGTAACACAACAATTCCAAGGCAGTGTAGAAGCAGAACCACGTAGTCAGGATGAATAAATGAATGAATAACTTTTAATCCAAGTACACAAAATGCAGACAATGTTCTTGCCACAAGTCACAAACAGTCAAAGTTATTACATTACCATTGTCAGCATTCAAACTCTCTGAAGTGTTGTTAAAAACTGGATAAGCTCTACCACTTCTATATTCCTTTAAATCCCGATCAAGTTTTCTCATTTTTCTAAGAATAATTTTATCACAATAATTGTCAATTTCCCCAAACAAATTCTCGTACTTTCTCTGGTCAGATTTCCACTGTTAAAATCCAGAACCTTGTTGTGCAATGCATTTGTTTCACTTAACGACATTTCATTCTGACTTTCGTAGTCCATTAACATTAACTTCAACATTTCAATACCGGTCTTGTTAAATAATTCAGTTAACTGTTTATACAGTAAAGAGTTCTGTTTAACATTGTTAGGATATTTAAATAATCTCAACCCTTTAGGCACTCTTTCTGTGCCAATACATTCATTTAAATAGTCAATTTCTAGTTGGTTTGTTTTTAAAGCATAAAGTCTGTCTAAAATTCTTGAATGTCTCATCAAAAGTCTCAGTCCGGTGGTTAAATATTTGTTCATTAAAGTTAATCGTCGACTAGACCAGGTATCAAAATTAAACTTGACAGTACCTGTGTTCACTTTACCAACATGAGAGGGTTGTAGTTTACTATTACAATCTCTTTTACTGTGGTTTTGTTGTTCGGTGTCCTACAATAGACCGCCACGACTCTCTCCTTCTCGAACCGTATTGTGTCTCGAGGAGCCTTGTGTTAAGCCTGAGATATGCTGCTCCTTGTACTGGTGCTGATTAGCCGGTATCTCAAACTGTCCAGGTAATTTAGTTTTGGTATTCTCAAGAATTTGAGACAAAAGAGTCATTACCTGGTTAAATTCACCTCGAGTAACCGGCGAATTGTTGTCCTCGTTCGACATATCTTTTAAAACCGCTGGTGTATCCGCAAAGACGTCAGACTCTGCCTGTTCTGCCATGGATAATTAGACTAAAGAACCACAGGATAAAGACGAACCGAACCAGTAACACAACAATTCCAAGGCAGTGTAGAAGCAGAACCATGTAGTCAGGATGAATAAATGAATGAATAACTTTTAATCCAAGTACACAAAATGCAGACAATGTTCTTGCCACAAGTCACAAACAGTCAACGTTATTACATTACCACTGTCAACATTCAAACTCTCTGAAGTGTTGTTAAAAACTGGATAAGCTCTACCACTTCTATATTCCTTTAAATCCCGGTCAAGTTTTCTCATTTTTCTAAGAATAATTTTATCACAGTAATTGTCAATTTCCCCAAACAAATTCTCGTACTTTCTCTGGTCAAAATTCCCACTGTTAAAATCCAGAACCTTGTTGTGCAATGCATTTGTTTCACTTAACAACATTTCATTCTGACTTTCGTAGTCCCTAACCATTAACTTCAACATTTCAATACCAGTCTTGTTAAATAATTCAGTTAACTGTTTATACAGTAAAGAGTTCTGTTTAACATTGTTAGGATATTTAAATAATCTCAACCCTTTAGGCACTCTTTCTTTGCCAGTACATTCATTTAAATAGTCAACTTCTAGTTGGTTTGTTTTTAAAGCATACAGTCTGTCTTTAAAATTCTTGAATGAGTCATCAAAAGTCTCAATCCGGTGATTAAATATTTGTTCATTAAAGTTAAATCGTCGACTAGACCAGGTATCAAAATTAAAATTGACAGTGTCAATATGTTTTGTATATCTACTTCTATAACTTCAAATTGCCTTCTTGTAGTTTTAATTTACATTTGTCTTTTATTGTCTATAGTACTTAAACTGTGAAACTACACTGTTTCACATATACTCCTTTATGTGCTATACATTATTCTACTGTAAAGTGACTTGGAACTTTTAATGGTAACTCAGTTACATGGAGCTTTTCAACCTGGGCCCTGTAAAGTGACATGGAGCTTTAATGATAACTCTGTTACATGGAGCTTTTCTACCTGGGCCTCCAGTATAAATTGGCTATGCCTTCTGGGTAAAAAAATAAATAAATATAAATATGCCTACCAAACAAGATGGAATGGGTACTTTCATTCATTCCTGCATCAGAAGACCTTGAACGATAACCTCTTAGCAATTCTGCTACTGATTATCTGTCCTGAAAAGAAGTATCTCACATTAATGACAGATTAGTTTATAAACAGGTCAGTCAAAGTGTGGCAGTAAGACCATATGTCAAAGAATCAGAGGAGAAATTTTACAAAAGTAGAAAATAACAGCTCATGTGGATTCCAAATGCATGGCTTTTCTTGAGAACAGGAAAATCTTCCCATCTTCTTGCTCAGACGTGCTCCATTTTTCAAAAGTGGTAAAAAATGGGAAAGTATTATTCAGTTACATTCATTTTTTAATCTATATCAACCCTTTCTATATAGACATTACTGAATTAAAGGTATCATTTGTACTCAAGCTGTAAAAAAATTGCTCACATTAGATGTGATAAAACATCAGTATGTCAGTTTATCACAAACCTATCGTGAATTCTCACCTCTGCACTCCTTACTGATAGAAGAAAACACCAGTGAAAAGACTCAATAAAGTGTCTTCTCAGCCACTGTTCATCCCCCGTATGATACCTACAATTCTGTATCAGTGAAAAGTCTCAATAAAGTGTCTTCTCAGCCACTGTTCATCCCCGTATGATACCTACAATTCTGTATCACTGAAATGCACATGGAAGAAGAGAAATGGTACAGCAATTTGAAGAATGCACACTAAATGAACAAAAGCATATTATTTAGCAGTTCACTGAGATGTGGCCTGTACTCTGTTGCATTGCATTACCAACAGCATGTGACAACTACTATAAAGTTGTTTCCATCAAGGTTTAATTCACCGGTGAGTCCCTAAAGCATAACTCAACAAGGACCCAACTGGCTGAGTTAAACTGGCACAGAACTTGACCAAAAAGCAAAATATGAAACACAGTTAATAAGAGTCTGTACCCCTCCCCCAAAAATTCATATATACCAAATACAAACGCAAAAAAAGGTTGGAAACTCCAAAAAGGAAGGAATCACGACTGGCACACACATAGGAACTGCACTGGCAGTGATTTTTCTGTGGAAAACTGATCAGGAAGTTCAACATCAAGCAGCCTAACTCAGTCATGTCCTCATTCAGTAGGACTTTGAGGATCTTTACATTAACTTCAAGAATTTAGTTTATTCTGACAACATGCCTACTGCTTGAAAGCTTAACAACAGTTAATGACTGTGATTTCATTTTTATAATTTGCTGTTTATTTTATTTACCTGACAATGAGCCAAATAATGTTTTTGTTTTTGTGCTACTTTGTATAATTGCAGACCATGGAGATGATTTTATTTTTAGTTGCTGAGCGGTGCTATATGTTGTTCAGTTTAGCTATCAAAAACGTTTACTCTGACACAGATGTCTTTCTCAGGAGGAAGCTATGAGCTCATGAAAGCTTACTGACTTTGGTAGGATCACACAGCATGCAGGAGGATAAGAATATAATTCAAAAATGACTCCTATGTTTGAAGCTCACATTTCTTGACTATGTACACTTATTTAACTTTATATGTACTTTTTACAAACTTGGGAAGAGGTGTTTAAGAATGGATGAAGAAAAAATGATTAATCTTTGATAGAAAAATAACAATATTTGCCTAGCATAAGCCACTGTGTAGACAAATTCTCTTGACAGATGGACCAATGCAAATGAGTCAAAAAACTGAAAAAAAAAAAAAACACCAATGCACTAATGTTGGCTACAACAGGAAGCATTGTACCATCTACATGAGCATCTATGAAAGTGTTATACTGACATTGATCCATGCACGAATATGCCACTATTGAAAAAAAAAAACATTAACAACAGGCATGACATGCTAATATCCCAACAACCCGATTCTCTACAAAAGAGACTTTGCTTGCCACTGAAACAATGTGCCTTACCTTTAAGGAGAATCTTGATGACTGCTTGGTTACACACAACTTAATGGTTCCTGGCTGCCAAGAAGTCCTACGCTTCTTCATATGAACTTATGAACAAATGAATAAACAAAGTTTAATATACAATTCTACACACAAATCAAACTACATATGTTTAGTTTCTTTAAAAACATTTATTTTAAATGTTGTTTCATACATAGTCGTTTTTGTTTTGTTAGTAATAATAGGTTTGAATACAGTAGTACCAAGCATACATGCTAACTATGTAAACTTTAACAGTCTCACAACAAATGGTTTAATTTTCCTTTGCATAAGGGCACTAAAACAGTGAGGACTGCATAATTCCCCTTATACAATGTCAGTGAAACACTGCTGCTTCTCAAATTACGTCTCAAGCTGGTCCCCTTACAAGAAAACCACTAAACAGTCCTGGATGGCCAGTGTCACACAATGGTAATGACCTATTTAGCATAATTTTATTGTGAACTACAGGTGAGTAACTCATATTATTTCTGTCTTGTTTGAACCTTTTATATTTTTTCTTGAGTTTAGGATGTCAGAATTGGTTAGCCCTTTGCGTCACTAAATTGTCAATCCCCTATGCGGTAGACAATGGGAGACCAGCAGGTTAGTTGCAAAAATTATCTACTGCTACACAAAATCCGGAGATGGAGTAATTTCCCACAAAAATGTCCATAAGCCTGTCTTTTGTACATAAAATGAGAAGACAAGAATGTCTCAGTCATCTACTGTTATGGAAAAAATTTCACAACAATGTTCTTCATACTGTAAAAGAGCTGCTATGGGACAAAGTCCAGGAAGATGCCTGGTAGAGAAATTAATAGAACTTCAGCACAAATTAAAGCAACATCATTACAGAGGTTAAAGAAGTCTGAATATAATGTGGGATATGTTACAAAAAATAAGATTCTGCTTCAGCAAATCTTCTATAAGGAAAACACTTAAATCAAAGGTAGAGTTTTAGACATTTTTTAGACAAACAAATTTCTTCAGAGGTCCTGTCTTCTAGTGGCTGCCAGCTGTTTACAATGTGAATGACATTCCTTGACCAACAACTAATGCAATTAAGACAAGGTATTAAAAATAGTTTTACCAATTGCTAAAAGAAAAAAATATATATATGTTTGTTAGCATATTGTTGCAACTTCCACCTGGACGTCACATATCAGATAAGATAGAAGAAGTGGATGCTTGTTTATAGCTGTATGAGAGTAACCTTCTGTATATTTGCTATGCATTGTTATTCTCAGCTCAGTTATAGACGGTATGAAGGGAAAAACTGTGCAAGAAGATTCAGACAGAAGGTATTATAATGGGCCAGAGGAAAGAGAGCAGTTAATATATAGCTTAAGGGTACCAATGTAGTTTCCGTGAATTATTGAAATCAGATTTTAAATGTAAATCTAGTAGTTTGTGTCTAATATTGCTTATTTTTCTCAATGAAATTAAAATGAATATATAGAAAGACAAACTTTTGTTACTTATTCATTGGTACAGTGGATTTATTAGCTCATTGTTTCAGATCTACTCCTTGTGACATAGAGGGAGTTAATGTTTAACACCTTTATACATATGAATTAATTTTGTACATGTATTTAACTTCTTCACAGTTCTGCTGTTGCATTGTATGAGACAGTCTATATCTTTCTTGTTTTGATATGCACAATGCTTTACTGCATACTTTCTAGTGCTTTGTAAAGAGCATGTACAAATTACCCTTAGGTCGACAGATACTATGACTGCTGGCATACAGCCCATTCTTAGTGATCATTGCAGTGTTTCGGTCATATTTTCAGTGAAAAAAGCTAATTAAACCAAGACAATTAATTAGATGACACTAAATCACCAGGCGTTCCACACTTTGCTAACATTTTCTAAGACAAATTCATTCTGTGATATTGATCAAGACAAATGCAACACAGCCTTATATCATGTGCTTATCATTCTTCTGTCACTGAAAAAGACTTCCCCTGGGATTCAATAAACTCCCATTTCCACACAGCCCTAACAGCAGCGTGCCTTGCATATTCATGAAGGCGCGCTACTGATAAGGGCTGTATGGACACGGACAGTGAATGAGTGCAGGTTCCAGCAGTGCTCGCACAGTTAACACACCCCCTGCACTCAGAAAATGCTGTACGGCACTTTGTAAAAGTATGTCAGCATAATATTAGAGAACTTCTCTAATATTATCACATTATTTCAGTGTCTGCAGACATTGAAATGAAATAAATGAGTATTTCAGTGTCCACGGGCACTGAAATACATAGGGGACCAAGAAAGCAATGCAGAGGGTGTGTGACAGGTTTTGTCACACACCCCCTACATTGTAAAAGTGCCATATGGCCATAGCCTCATACCTCACAACCTGTTAAAGCAAAAAATCTGGACAAAGGCACAAATAATGGGGGGACAAAGCCCTAAAAATAGGGGGACACTTTTTAAATATTGCTCTTACAAACTTAGAAAGTTGATAGAAAACAGGTTATGCACTAGCATGAATTTTCTGAAGGATAGAAGTCTGAAACTCAAATGTATGCCATTATCACCTGACTGCAGCCCTCAGTGACTTGCCAGAAAACCACAATTTGATCAGAAACAGGCCAAAAATATGAGACAACAATCTGGACATTCTCCAAAAATCTGTTGTACAGTTGAGAGGTATGCATAGCCCTCAACTGTACAGGTTTCCGCAGAATGTCCAGATGCCTGCCTCATATACCTCTTAACACTGTACAAAGCCATAAATAATTAGGGGACAAAGGCACATAAATAGGGACACGTTCTAAAAGGTGCACTGTCAAACCCGAAAGCTGACAGAATAAAAGGTTTGCAGTAGCACGGACTTCCTGCAGGGTATGAAGACTGAAACACAAATGTCTGCTATGTGAAAGAGCCGTATGGCCATAGCTGTTAGCTGTACAGGTGTCTGCAGAATGCCCAGATGCCTTCCCCACATACTTCTCACCCTCCTAGAGCAATAAAGCAGTACAAAGCCATAAATAATGGGTGGACAAAGGCACATAAATATGGACACGTTTCAAAAAGTGTACTGACAACCCCAAAAGCTGACAGAATAAAAGGTTTGCAGTAACATGGACTTCCTGCAGGGTATGAAGACTGAAACAGAAATGTCTGCCATCTGAAAGTGCCGTATGGGAAAAGCCCTCAACTGTACAGGTGTCTGCAGAATGCCCAGATGCCTGCCTCACATACTCGTCAACCTCCTAGAGTAACAAAGCTTTACAAGGCCATAAATATATTTTTTTCAATACTAAGGCATGTTTAAGTGTAGCTGAGTGGGTGTGCACATTATGGCCCTCTGCCCAGCATTGCTTAAACACTCCAGAGGAGATAAATAAAAATATACATCTAAAATCCTCAAATTGAGATTGTGTAGTGATTAGAGTCCTGGCTTTACATGCAGGTGTTCACAGTTCAAGTACCAAGAGAGGCAATTGATTTTTACATGGGAAAGCAGTGTTAAAATCATTATTTTCATCTTAAAGTATGTAGTGATTGATTTTTGACAACCGGGGTAGTGTAGCTGGTGTAAAATGGAAGTGTGAGTGCATATAATATCTGAAATCACCCATGTATGCACAAGCATCCCATCCCTTGTTAATGTAATGAAAGCACATAGAGGGATGTCATGTAAAGTAAATCATATGTACTTACTAAATGAAGTCATTATTCTGATAATTTTTTTAAAATGAAAAGTAAGCTATGCTTAGCAAGTTTAAGCATTGCTTAGACATGAATGCTAAGCAGCATGTAGCCCAGCTAAGTGGATTTGCACACTGTTAAGCCATGCTCAGCATACACCCTTTTAAGCACTGTTCAACTCAGTTTAGCGGATTTACGCACTGCTTAGCGAAGTTTAACATATTCAAAATGGTCCAATGACAGCAAAGGGCGGGAATATTGGTTACCTATTACCAACTCGAAGTTGCAGAACTTCGAAATTAAAAAAATAAATAAATAAAAGAAAGGAAACGTACCCTGATGGGTTAAAGCAGGGGGGAAGCCCCCTCCACCCCCCACACCCCCCGCTACTTAAATATAGCAACTCCGAGATCCCACTTTAATGCACTATGGTGTGGAATGGGAAGATTTCCCTTTCCTACACTGTAGCGTGATCTCAGAGTTGGTATATTTAAATAGCGAGGGTGCAGGGGGGCTTACCCCCTGCCTACACCCTTTACTTTTTTTTTTAATGTTTATTTTGAAGTTTTCAAATTTTTAATTGTTCGATCATTAAAGGTTGGCCTTTAGTGATTCGAACAATTGAAAATTCAATATTCCAATAGGAACCCAGGAATACTGCCTTATTTAAATGGCGCATGTGGGAATACAGCCAGAATCTGTCACAATTCATCTGTGCTGGTATAGGTAAAGAACCGTGCTTTTGGGTGCAGCGCTGGAGCATTCAAGAGTCCAGGGTCATGGCTGGACTCCTTGTAGAAAACCATGATGAGAGACTGCTGCAGGGCCAGTACCAGAGCTCACAATACAAAGCAGTGGACTGAGACCATCTGTCATGTGATCTCACCAGTGCCACTGGCATCCCCCAGACTGGTGAGCAGGTACGGCACCACTATGCCAATCTAAAGAGGAGGAACGGGACCCTCTTGGCCCAGTGGATCCAAGATGCATGGGCACAGAAATTTCCAGTAGTGAGTAAGTATCACTATCAAGTAGTTTGTAGCAAATACTAGCCTGAGAATGTAATAGACAGGTATAAATAATGTTTGTTTTTCTCCCCTACAACTGCAGCAGAGAGGGCTAGTAATGTTGAAGTCCATACCAACAGACTGCTGAGGCTGCGCCAACAGGTTGGTGAGTGCAAATCTATTTTTCAGTATATTGTGCAAATAGCTAAGAAGGAGTACATTGCTTACTGCTAGTAGGTATACTGTTACTGTGTTAAATGAATAAATAAAAAAGTTTGTCCGATTAATATTGATGTGTAATAAAGATCCCTACAAAAAAACTGTTGTGTTTACTCTGGTATGTTGTTGTAGACATATAGAATGGATACAGGTTCTTCACAGCAAATATGGCTGTGACAGCATGCATTAACCATGGTTGTTCTGTGAACCAGCTGTTAAGAAAAACTGTAGATGGTGGAGGTGGAGCTGTAAAACAAGATATAAATGAAATGTGAAATATATACTGCACTAAGCTCTGAACCCTGAATAGTAATATGTAAAGTATCAAAGTGTGTTCCATGCAGCATTGCCTTGTGTTAACCTTTGCTTTCCGGGTTGAAGTAATCGAAAGGATTAATGCACAGTACAATAGCTATCTGTCATGCATGCATCACAGGATTACAAGTTCAGACTGTCTAACCAAGAGACTATTAGACAGAAACCAGTGAAACAAGAAACAGCAGTTCCCCAGTAGCTCAGTGTGATGAGAAATAGCTTAGTTGATAATTTTCCACACCCAGACATGGTTCGAATCCAGGGAGTGGTACTAAGGTTGGGAGGGTGGACTAATGGTTAAGGTGTTTGCCTTACAAACACAAGGTACAGGGTTTGAATCTCACAGGGGATAATTGGCTAGGCTTAAAATGGCTTGCAAGGGCAGTTAGCCTAGTACTAATCTATGAATCTATGAATCTATGAATCTAAAAGATGTGTGCATATCTACACACAAGGAATCAGGAATAAATGTAAAAACAGTCAGGTCATGTTAACAGATATTTTCTCCACAGGTTTTACGGGTAAAGAAATGTTGATAGTAGCTGTATGAAGGGTATGCTAATAAACTGTGTATAACTGTTCAACTGTCCCACCACATGCCTGCAAATGACAGCAGGATAGGTACATACAGCAGGCACTCTTCCTGATACATGTCTCTCAAGTGTCACACTTTCATGGCTAGTGATCACTGCTGCCAATAATCCTGGACACAGATAGGAAACCAGTTGAAGAATGCCAGTAGCACACTCACAAAATAGCAGTTCAGGGTACCCCTTCTGTGCCAGATATGTAACCCTGACATGTATGAGTCCCCTATAGTAATGTACACAGAGTTGTCACAGTTTGCCCCATACCATTCCAGGCTGACAGTTAAATAGGTATGTTTGTGCTACAGAAGCTATGGGCCATAAGTAGTTGTAAAGTGAGGGCAGACCCATAGAGTAATGAGCAGTACTGTTGTGGAAAATAGAAGCATAAACAGTTGTTAATGGACTTTTTGTCTCCCCCCCCCACCCCTTATCTTGATCAATACTATCATTCATATACTACAGGTATGTTGTTCTCCAAACCTAATGTTGGGACTTGTGTTCTATTATTGTTCATATATTTGATTGGTTGCATGTTAACATACCTTGTTCAAATACCATTGTTGGTGGCCTGTTGCCATGAATGTAACTAGCATGGTGTTACGATGCATACTGTTGTTTCATTTGTGCATGTGTTCTGTTTGCTATGCAACTGTTTCAAATCAGTTTTATGGGGTTAATTTGAACACCCACGCATGATGTTATAACTAATCTTGAAATGTATTGCTCATGACTAACCAACATATTTTGTAAAACCTCAACACCATAGCACTTTGGAAGGCAGATCCTGGTGGATCTGCCTGTCCTGCCTCATCTGCCCATGGCACCAGGCCCCAGCACATCTGGGACCCAACCTGGGACTTCCTCGTCCATTGCTTCTGCACCAGCGTTGGGTGGAGCTGCCTCAGGAGATGGGGCCCATCCCCACCCCAGGAGCGGGCATGAACAGGAGCCTGTCACTCACAGTTAGTTCCGGGATATGGTGTGCAGCTCTGTCTGAGCAGAGTTGGGTGGGCAGCTGCGCCAGATTGTGGGCTGCCGGGTGCACCTCAAGGGACAGGCTGCCCTCCTGTCCAGCCCCCAGCACAGTCACCTT
>NC_056745.1:452976893-452981893 GCF_019279795.1 Protopterus annectens
CATACGCTAAGAAATCTGCTAGAGTGGCATGGTTTGCTTTAACATACAATTCCAGATAGATTCCAGGTTTGAAACACAAATGAATGCCATTATTTAATGTCAATGCTCACATCATCCCAGTGATTTCTCAGAAACCTGCAACTGTTATGGGCAACAGACCAAACATATGAGCCATGCTTCTAGACAGTGTCTAGACATCTGGACACTGGAGAGGTATGACCGCAGTCATGTAATAGAATGGAAAAACCCATGACAGCTGCCAACCATGTCACTCAGCACCTTCTGAACCACAGTAGGACCAACAAGACACTAACCCAAATGAGTTCTGGGCAATTAACCATATATTTCCAAATATATCATGCACTACAGGGCTGGAACTCTAGGGAAAAGCAGATAGTTGTGCAAAAATGTCCACCCACAATCATTTGCACCACACTCACAGCAACATACCAGTACCCCAAATGAACTCTAGAGTACAACTGTTTGAACAAACATATCCTGATTGCCAGTCACACACTACACCGACCTATACTGGCCCAACTCACAGTGTACTGGGAATCATGAGGTGTTCCAGGACATGTCTCAGTCTGCCCCTACAAGCTTACACACCCGATAAACCACCAGCAGCCATAGCATCATGCACAGTCAGATAGAAAAACGATCTATGACACTCACATCTGCTACTCTCCCTACTCAGCCCAGCAAACATCTACACACAATACTGCTACACAATCTTGGCAGTCTGTTCACAATGGCCACACATACATAACTCTCATATGTACAGATTTCCACATAATGTCCAGGGTGTGAGACCATATTCATGGCCACTGCTGATACCACTTCCAGGAGTCTGCTAAGTCAATGGGATACCTTGAGTGCAGTCACTAAATAATGATATCACATACCTCTGACCCTCTTACTGCAAGACATCTGGACAAAGCATGACATACTTGGGGGCCAGGGGGCCAGAAAGAGGGATATATCTCACATAATGGTATTACAAACTGAAACAGTTGCTGGTGTCACATGCTTTGTTGTAACATAACATGCTTGAAGGATATGATGTCAGAAACACCAATGGATGTCAACATTTACTGACTACAATCCTCACATTATTCTACTGATTTCACAAAAACAGACATTGTCTGAGGAACAGACCAAAGATAACAGGCAAACCTCTGGGCAGTCTGTGGACATCATGACAGTTGAGAGGTATATCAGAGACATATCACTGTCAGACATCAAGTCATGCAGAAAATGCATGTCCAGATGAACCCTGTTAACCTAGCAACCCTCTACGTGTATAACAGCACTACTAACTTACAATCTGTACCCAATTCTGGAGCTTTGTCCTCTATGTTGTTGGGCTCTCTCCACATGTCCTGCCCTGAGAGGTATTTCCAACTACTGTCTGTGAAGCTGTAGCCCTCACACCTCCATAATGTCCTCCACAAAGCCAAGGAAAAGAGGCAAGACCCACATGAAGGCCGTAATTATAGCACTGTGTTGCTATGGCATTGGCAAATGGAAAGACAACACAGCTGCTCTGGATGCAAGCAGCAAGTGGGAGACATCAATTGGTGCACAGGCCATCACCTGCTCATGAGCAGTAACTATAAAAGGCAAGATGCTGCCTGTGCAACACAGGTCTCAACCCATTTACACAAAGACAGACTGTGACTACACAAACCTAACAATTTGCATTTTGAACAAACTCTTGAGCACTATAACAGGTATGTCAGTCATGTAAGCTTGTAATGGAATGCAGAAGGGGGGATGCAATGATGTCAAATGGGATATTAAACACTAGGCTGCAACAAGACCTGCTGGACTCACATGCTGCTGTCCAGCACCTATGGCCATTCCCACTTGCCCTGTCGGCATTGACATAAAGCACATCCCTGGCCCCTGAGTCACCCCAGCAAAGGTTCAGCTCATGTATGACTATGACTGGAGTGTTTGTTGTCCAATACTGAGTGTGTCACTGCTAGGCCAGCTACCTGGGATGTTGTAATTATTCATATGTCACCTGTGAGCGCTACTCTGATACATATGCTTGTCTTACAAATGTAAGAGACGTATATACGGTATGTGCATACTACACAACAGGTGCAGATGTGTGTATTGAAATGTATGTGACGTACTGAGCCCATACCTGACAACTGTCCAGGGTTTTGCAGACTGACCACATGTCTGACTCATATTTGTAGTCAATGTCTCAGATGGCGTGTATTGTCTGGCACATCATTGGCAACCCATTAAAGACTGATGTCATAACATATTAGCATACATTTGATTGTCAGATGTCATATCCTGCAGAGTAGACCTGTGAATGCGACACCGTCTTTGCTGGCAACTAAGTGTGTTTCAGCTAGATTCATAAAGTGACACTATTTACTGGCCAGTGATGTGTGCCTTTGTGCAGATGTCTTGCTCTAACAGGGGCTAGGTGTCTTACCATGAAATCCATGACAGTGCAAGCGTACCTTGTTCTGTAGGATGCGAGCATTTGTGCAGTCACTGACACCTGCTTTGTAGCTGTGGAGAGCACACCAACATTGCCAGGTCACTCATTCCATCATACGTTTAGACCCCAAATGGAGGCCTGAAAAGCCACAGGAGGTGGAGTGTTGAACATTAGCATACACATACACACCTCCAGGCTGGCCAAAGAGTATGATGCATGGGTGACATCCAGAGTGCAGTTAACAGTTGACAAAACACCTACTCAGATCATAGCTACCTACAGGCCTCCAAACATGACTATGGACACCCACCACACCTATTGGGACCTGCTGGAATATGTCTGGATTCAATTATCTACCCTGCCCCTGGGTGACTTCAAATACCCAACCATAGTGTGCATGACCTATGCCACCTGAACATGAATGCAAATAGATTCCTCAACTTTGTCAGTGGCAATGCAGTGGATCAGCTAGTCAACACTCCTATGGCAGGTGAAAATATCCTGTACCTGCTCCTAACCAACATGAGTAGCTCCTGTAGCACTCCTACAGTGTCATCCTCCTTGATAATATCTGACCACATAGACATCACTTTTCAGGTCACCGTCTGCCCTGCCCCCCTTACAATATCAAACAGAATGAACTGTACCATAATAGGTGGAAACAATTAATGGACGGGCCAAGAAGGAACAGTTGCCTCATTAGAAGCAATGTCACCTTGGTCTGCACAAGCAAATAAGGGCACAGGTGATGTACCCTAAGGCTGCCTTTGAGTGCTAATTAGACACATCCACCACGGCCAATTGCTTGGCCTTCCACACATGTGTCTGCAATTCCAGAGGCAACATACAAATCTTCTCTGTAGTGGTGGTCAATAACACCACATACACATATGGCATAGATATAGGCAACCGGCTGCAGACAGATGAAGTGTAAACATCACCCCTCTGTCCCCCCATTGGTACACATGTGCATGTGCAGCACCTGCCCCTCACCCCTCATCATCAGGAAGCAGGTCCATAATGCCCTCTCAAAGGCAACACACACAGGTCTCCATAGGCCTGATACCATCCCTGGCTGTTGCCTACATGAACACAGGCATGGGCTGTCAGATCCATTCCGCACTGTAGTCAACCACAGCCTGAGCACCGGTGTCATCCCATCTGCACAGAGGACAGCCACTGTCATCCCTATACACAAAGGTGGAACAGGCCACCGACCCAGCCAATATTATGAACATCAGCCTAACTAGCCTGCTCTGCAAGGGCATGGAAGGCAATATCAAGGACATTATGAACAGGGACATCAACAACATTGAAATGCCTGGGTGGGCCCACACACCATGGCATTGTCAAAGGGAGGTCAGGCCTGTTAAACCTGGTCGACCTCTCTGAAGTGTTCAACAAGCACAGGGATGAGGGGAAGATGGTGAACAATGCCTTCATTCACCTAGCTCAATCCTCTCACACTAATCCCCAGGTGGACTGGATACATACACCAACACAGCTAGGCACCAACCTGTAGGTAACCAGATGGGTAGCTAACTGGCTCAATCATAGTACCGACTCAGTCAAAGTAGTGGAACCCACCTCTAGTAGTAGAATCATCCACAATAGTGTACCCCAAGGATCGATCTGGGGGCCTCAACTGTTTGATATATACGTATCTGAGGTACAGGACAAAAGCAGTGGTCTGTGGCTGTCTAGGTGTACAGAAGCTTGCAAGCTGGCCACTGTCTCACATTCCCCTACTGATGTGAGTATCCCCCAAAAGGCCCTCACTCAATTACTGACTGGTGCAAGAAGCATTACCACAAACTGAATGCCAGGAGAGGCATCATTCCCCCTGCTGTGGCAGATGTCATCTACATTAAGTATGACAGTAATAATGTACTGAGCATGCAATCAGGTGTGAGGCGACTTGTGCACTGAGGTTGGCAGCAACCTGACAGTTTTCCACCATGTGGGCACCATTGTACAGAAGGCTGTCTACATGGAACACCTCACAAATATGGGAATGTCATAGGTAGGCCATAGGTAGATGTAAAGTGATGGCAGACCTCTTGAGTATTGAGCAATACTGTACATTTTATAAAGTACATTTTATAAAGTATATTATGTTATTGCGTTTGTTCCTATACCTAGGTTTTTAATGTGCATACACTCCTTACTATGAATTAATGCATTATATATTTCCAGTATTTATATGGTTTGAACGCTAAATTTCATCAATTAGAGTAATTATGTTCTTAATTATTTAATTGTTATGTGTATATAAGGACTGTGCTTGTTTTACTTAGTTGTACAGTCTGAGGAAGCCCACTTTGGGTGAAAGCGCTTACTGAATAAAGGAGTTCCTGTTTTATGAAATACTGCTTCGTGTCGTTGGATTACGCTACTTTCATTTTTATTTTGAGTTGGTATCGTATTGTACTTGTGTTGCAAGCTTCAGCGTTCCATTTGTGACTGGTTTTGAATTATGTACGTGTTCTGTTTGCTATGCAACTGTTTCACATCTGTTGCTTTGGGTTAATTG
>NC_056745.1:452986893-452991893 GCF_019279795.1 Protopterus annectens
TCTGTGTAACAGTTATTGCATGTGCCACAGAGCTTATAGGGCTGAGGGGTGTATGCAGGTAAGACTATGGTGGTTGACATCAGTAGCTCTTGTAAAGTGGACAATGGTAAGTGTAGTGGGTGGAACACACCTCAGATTGGTAAAACCCATATCCCCAAGAGGATATTGTATTGACCAAACACAAAGAGAATACTGTTCACACACACACACACACACACACACACACACACACACACACACACACACACACACACACACACACACAGGAGCACAGTTGCCAGTGCTGGGTTTGGAACCCCTACCCATCTAATTAGCGGTACTACAGCGTTATGCGGTTATCGCAGGTGTGTTATGCGGTTATCGCAGGTGGCACAGAACTAATAGTGTGATGGCTGTTCCAAGGTACCTGTAAATTGGATAATATCACATGCCCTTCTGAGGTATAGCAATGGGGAGTGTACTGGGAGAGAAAGGACTCATTATGCTGTCACCTATGAGTTTTCACACTCACAAACACTGCTATATACACCAATGCACACAAACACACACACACACACACACACACACACACACACACACACACACACACACACACACACACACACACACACACAGACACACACACACACACACACACACACATTTTCCAGTACTGACATTAGTGGCCCTACCTATCATGTTATTCATTCCATACTGTTACATTGCTGTTGCACATGGCATGGGGCTTATAGGGCTGAAGAGTGTCTACAGACACCTCTACAGTAAATGTGAACAGTGGGCTTCATAAAGTGGACATTGGAATGTGCACTGCATGGCCTAAAATTGTAAACCACTGCCACACAATAGATATAGTTCACACATACATACATGCCATAAACTGAGATTAGAACCCCTACCTATCTAGTTATTGCTATTGCAGTGCTATGCATTTATTGCATGTGCCACAAAGCTGTAATTCTAAGGTGAGCAACATCACCAGGCCTTGTAAAGTATGGCAATGGAAGGTGTACTGGGTAAGAATGGACTGAAAATACATTAACCTATAGTTATACACACTTACAAACAAAAGTACACTCATACACTCATTTTCCAGGACTGAGATTAGCAGCTCTGCCTATCTTGTTAGTCAGTCCATACTGTTATATAGTTCCTGCATGCAACACAGGGCTTATTGGGCTAAAGAGTGTCAACAGATACCTCTACGGTTGATGAAGACAGCAGACCTTGTAAAGTGGACCTTGGGATGTGTACTGGGAGTACCACAGTCTAAAAATGTAAAACCAACCCCCCAATGGATATAGTTCTTACTCAAACACATACACAGGATACAATTCTCTCTCTCTCTCACACACACACACACACACACACACACACACACACACACACACACACACACACACACACACACACACACACTTCTCAGGACTGAGCTTAGAAACCCTACCCATCTAGTTAATGCTTCTACAATGTTACGCATTGCTTGCACATGCCATGGAGCTTGTAGGGTGAAGAGTGTCCCACAGTTCTTCTAAGGTGAACAACATCACAAGTTCTTGTAAAGTATGACAATGGACAGTGTACTGGGAGAGTGAGGCCTCAAAATGCTGTATCCTACAAATATACCCACAAACAGTTTACACACACACACACACACACACACACACACACACACACACACACACACACACACACACACACACACACACCTATCTAGTTATTGGTACTATAGTGTTATTAAGGTACCACACACCACAGGGTTTGTAGGGAGAAGACTCTCCCAAGGTACCTGTAAAGTGAATAACATCATCAGTTCTTGTAATGTATGGCAATGGGAGGTGTACTGGGTGAGAAGGGCCTCAATCTACTTTCACCTACATGTTTACAGACTCACAAACACTTTTATGTACACTGATGCACGCACACACACACACACACACACACACACACACACACACACACACACACACACACACACACACACACACACACACACACACACACACATGCCAGTACTGAGATCCATAGGCTCATAGGTTCATAGGTGTGTACTAGGCGAATGGCCACCGAGCCTTTACAAGCCTAGCTCATAGGATCACCCTGGCATCGTAGCACCTGACATTATTCCCCAATGTGTCTATTGAGTATAGTCACTGGAGTGATCCCCAGGGTGAGATTTCAATTCCCCATCCACTCATCCAGTTTTATCTTGCAGAGGGCCAGTGAGGTGCTCTGCTTGACATGTATGTGAAGTCTATTCCATAGCGTGGCCAGTCTCTGGGTTATGAACCTGTCCCTCCAGCATGTTCTTTTGATTGTGGAAATAGGGTTGAGGTCTCTGAGGCATGTGGTGCAGATGGATTGGGTTTCTATAGATGTAGCATGCCTAACAGAGCTGGGTCAGACCTGGATTTGTAAGTCAAGCAGAGATCACCTCTAACTAGCCAGTATGAGACAGAAAATAGTTGGAGTTATTGGAGTCTGTATATATAGGACAAGTGTTTAAGGCCTAGCATCCTCTTTGTGAGGTTCTTTTGCAGCCTCTCCAGGTGTTGCAGGTGTGTAGTGAGGAACATGCCAGATGGGCCATTGTACTTGATTGGCCTAATGAGGGAAACTTAGAGGGGGACTATGACCTCTTTCTTCCTGGATGCAACACCCTTAATAATGAGATGTGCCACACAGAAAAACATTCTGACCACAGTGGTACTGTGGTGGTCAACACCCAGGTTGCTGTCAACCTGTGTTCCCAGTTCTCTTATAATGACTTCTGTGTTCAGTGGACTACCATCAATGTGGTGATTCATGGAACCAAGTTGATCCCAAAGGGGATGGTGACACATTTTTGGGCATTGAGCTTAAGGCCAGGTTTCTGACAACAGTTGTAGGTCTCAATGAGGCCTTTCTGCAAGATGTCAACATCACTTGGGGAGGTTATAATAGCACCCACCTTGCAGTCATCTGCAAACATTGTCAGCCAGAGTCCCTTCATGTTGGGCTTTACTTCAGAGGCATAGATACCGAACACGGGGGAACTCAGGACCAGTCTCTGTGGTACTCCACTCATGACTGGTCGGCAGTCTGACATGGAGTCCAATGCTTTCACACTGTGGATTCTATCTGTGAGCCAGTTTGCAACCCACCTAGTGATATAGGGGTTGATGCCTAGCTGGGTGTGTTTGTCTATGATTCCTGACTGGGGAATAGTATCAAAGGATAAGAAGACCCGGATATCTTTTTATTTATTCCATACTGTTACAGAGTTATTTCACATGGCACAGAGCTTACAGGGCACCAGAGTGTCTACAGCTACATCTACAGTGAATGACAGCAGTTGCCTTGTAAGGTGGACATTGGGACATGTACTGGGTGGACCACAAAAAAAATTGCAAAACCCATCCCCCAATGGGTATGGTTCCCACCCAAACACATACACAGGATACTGTTCTCTCTCTCACATATACACACACACACACACACACACACACACACACACACACACACACACACACACACACACACACATTTGCCAGGACTGAGATTAGAATCCCTACCTATTTAGTTATTGCTACTACAGTGTTATGCATTTAGCACATGCGCCACAGAGCTTATAGGGTATACAGTGTCCCAGGGTAATTTTGGGGTGAGGAACATCAGCAGCTCTTGTAAAGTATGACAATGGGAGATGTACTGGGTGAGAAAGGCCACACAATACTTTAACCTAACAATATATGCACTTACAAACACAAATACACTCACATACACATTTGCCAAGACTGAGATTAGAACCCCTACTTAAGTAGTTATTTGTACTATAGTGTTATGCAGTTATCACACACATCACAGAGCTTATAGGGGTGAGAGCTGCCCACAGGTACTTCTAATGTGACTGATATCAGCAGGACTGCTAATGTAGGGCAATGGGAAGTGTACTGGTTGTGACTGGGCTCAAAATCTTTAACCTACAAACACACATACATTTATATTTGCCAGGATTGGGATTAAATCCCCTACCTAACTAGTTAGTTGTACTATGGTGTTACACAGTTATTGCACGCACCACAGAGCTTATAGGGCTGAGGGTTGGCCATAGGTACTTCTAAGGTGACTGACATCAGCAGGCCTGCTAAAGTAGGGCAATGGGAAGTGTACTGGTTGTGAATGGGCTCAACATTTTTAACCTACAAACATGCACATACATATTTACATTTGCCAGGTCTGGGAGTAAATCCCCTACCTAACTATTTAGGTTCATAGGTTCATAGGTAGGTACTAGACTATCTGCCTGAGGGCATTTATAAGCCTAGCCAGAGTGTGTCAGCGTTCGCCGACCCATTGATTAATTAACTGAGCCTTTGTCAAGCAGAGCCAATTAAGTGATACTAGGGGTGTATTTTCTGTTACCCATCCACTCGTCAAGGTTTCTCTTGAAGAGTGTTAGTGAGGGGGCTCTGCCTAATGTAGATAGGAATTTTGTTCCAAAGCATGGGGAGTCTCTGACAGGAATCTATCCCTCCAGCATGTTCTATTTATTGTTGTGGTGAGGTTTAGCTCACTAGAGCGTGTGGCTTGGATTTCTTTAGGTGGAGCATGTCCATCAATTCTGAGTTGGACATGGCTTTGTAAGCCAGGCAGAGATCACCTCTGAGTAAGCAATATGCCACTGAGTACAGCCGGAGTTTTTTCAGTTGGTCTGCATAGGACATATGTTTGTGGCCAGTAATCCTCTTGGTGAGGTACTTTTGTGGTCTTTCCAGCTGTTGGAAGTGTCTTGTGAGGTACATCCCAAATGGGGCATCATACTCTATGATGGGTCTGATGAGTGACAAGCAGAGGAGCACTATAACCTCTTTATTTCTAGATGCAAACCCTTTAGTAATTAGATGGGCCACGTAGAAGGATTTCCTAACTACTTTGGCAATATGATTATGATTATCAAAGGAGAGATTATTATCTACCTGGGTCCCCAGATCTCTTATTACCTCTTCTGTATTAAGGGGGCT